>NC_061070.1:5541983-5842828 GCF_021917145.1 Hypomesus transpacificus | reverse complement strand
CCTTTACCATGTATAAACACCCACAGTAACATGTTATTACAGTTAAAACATCAAGAAAACCCTTCAGCCAGAAGTTACATGCCAAACATTGTAAATGCATGGAAAACGCTATTCAGGAGCTGAAAAGCACTTTAAAGCAATAAAAAAAGGAAAGTCTCTTAAACTGAATCTAAGGGCTACACAGCTTCAGAAAACACCTTTACCATGTATAAACACCCACAGTAACATGTTATTACAGTTAAAACATCAAGAAAACCTTCAGCCAGAAGTTACATGCCAAACATTGTAAATGCATGGAAAACGCTATTCAGGAGCTGAAAAGCACTTTAAAGCAATAAAAAAAGGAAAGTCTCTTAAACTGAATCTAAGGGCTACACAGCTTCAGAAAACACCTTTACCATGTATAAACACCCACAGTAACGTGTTATTACAGTTAAAACATCAAGAAAACCTTCAGCCAGAAGTTACATGCCAAACATTGTAAATGCATGGAAAACGCTATTCAGGAGCTGAAAAGCACTTTAAAGCAATAAAAAAAGGAAAGTCTCTTAAACTGAATCTAAGGGCTACACAGCTTCAGAAAACACCTTTACCATGTATAAACACCCACAGTAACATGTTATTACAGTTAAAACATCAAGAAAACCTTCAGCCAGAAGTTACATGCCAAACATTGTAAATGCATGGAAAACGCTATTCAGGAGCTGAAAAGCACTTTAAAGCAATAAAAAAAGGAAAGTCTCTTAAACTGAATCTAAGGGCTACACAGCTTCAGAAAACACCTTTACCATGTATAAACACCCACAGTAACGTGTTATTACAGTTAAAACATCAAGAAAACCCTTCAGCCAGAAGTTACATGCCAAACATTGTAAATGCATGGAAAACGCTATTCAGGAGCTGAAAAGCACTTTAAAGCAATAAAAAAAGGAAAGTCTCTTAAACTGAATCTAAGGGCTACACAGCTTCAGAAAACACCTTTACCATGTATAAACACCCACAGTAACGTGTTATTACAGTTAAAACATCAAGAAAACCCTTCAGCCAGAAGTTACATGCCAAACATTGTAAATGCATGGAAAACGCTATTCAGGAGCTGAAAAGCACTTTAAAGCAATAAAAAAAGGAAAGTCTCTTAAACTGAATCTAAGGGCTACACAGCTTCAGAAAACACCTTTACCATGTATAAACACCCACAGTAACATGTTATTACAGTTAAAACATCAAGAAAACCTTCAGCCAAAAGTTACATGCCAAACATTGTAAATGCATGGAAAACGCTATTCAGGAGCTGAAAAGCACTTTAAAGCAATAAAAAAAGGAAAGTCTCTTAAACTGAATCTAAGGGCTACACAGCTTCAGAAAACACCTTTACCATGTATAAACACCCACAGTAACGTGTTATTACAGTTAAAACATCAAGAAAACCCTTCAGCCAGAAGTTACATGCCAAACATTGTAAATGCATGGAAAACGCTATTCAGGAGCTGAAAAGCACTTTAAAGCAATAAAAAAAGGAAAGTCTCTTAAACTGAATCTAAGGGCTACACAGCTTCAGAAAACACCTTTACCATGTATAAACACCCACAGTAACGTGTTATTACAGTTAAAACATCAAGAAAACCCTTCAGCCAGAAGTTACATGCCAAACATTGTAAATGCATGGAAAACGCTATTCAGGAGCTGAAAAGCACTTTAAAGCAATAAAAAAAGGAAAGTCTCTTAAACTGAATCTAAGGGCTACACAGCTTCAGAAAACACCTTTACCATGTATAAACACCCACAGTAACGTGTTATTACAGTTAAAACATCAAGAAAACCCTTCAGCCAGAAGTTACATGCCAAACATTGTAAATGCATGGAAAACGCTATTCAGGAGCTGAAAAGCACTTTAAAGCAATAAAAAAAGGAAAGTCTCTTAAACTGAATCTAAGGGCTACACAGCTTCAGAAAACACCTTTACCATGTATAAACACCCACAGTAACGTGTTATTACAGTTAAAACATCAAGAAAACCCTTCAGCCAGAAGTTACATGCCAAACATTGTAAATGCATGGAAAACGCTATTCAGGAGCTGAAAAGCACTTTAAAGCAATAAAAAAAGGAAAGTCTCTTAAACTGAATCTAAGGGCTACACAGCTTCAGAAAACACCTTTACCATGTATAAACACCCACAGTAACATGTTATTACAGTTAAAACATCAAGAAAACCTTCAGCCAGAAGTTACATGCCAAACATTGTAAATGCATGGAAAACGCTATTCAGGAGCTGAAAAGCACTTTAAAGCAATAAAAAAAGGAAAGTCTCTTAAACTGAATCTAAGGGCTACACAGCTTCAGAAAACACCTTTACCATGTATAAACACCCACAGTAACATGTCGTTGCAGTTAAAACATCAAGAAAACCTTCAGCCAAAAGTTACATGCCAAACATTGTAAATGCAAGGAAAACGCTATTCTGGAGCTGAAAAGCACTTTAAAGCAATAAAAAAAGGAAAGTCTCTTAAACTGAATCTAAGGGCTACACAGCTTCAGAAAACACCTTTACCATGTATAAACACCCACAGTAACATGTTGTTACAGTTAAAACATCAAGAAAACCTTCAGCCAGAAGTTACATGCCAAACATTGTAAATGCAAGGAAAACGCTATTCAGGAGCTGAAAAGCACTTTAAAGCAATAAAAAAAGGAAAGTCTCTTAAACTGAATCTAAGGGCTACACAGCTTCAGAAAACACCTTTACCATGTATAAACACCCACAGTAACATGTTGTTACAGTTAAAACATCAAGAAAACCTTCAGCCAGAAGTTACATGCCAAACATTGTAAATGCAAGGAAAACGCTATTCTGGAGCTGAAAAGCACTTTAAAGCAATAACAAAAGGAAAGTCTCTTAAACTAAATCTAAGGGCTACACAGCTTCGGAAAACACCTTTACCATGTATAAACACCCACAGTAACGTGTTATTACAGTTAAAACATCAAGAAAACCCTTCAGCCAGAAGTTACATGCCAAACATTGTAAATGCATGGAAAACGCTATTCAGGAGCTGAAAAGCACTTTAAAGCAATAAAAAAAGGAAAGTCTCTTAAACTGAATCTAAGGGCTACACAGCTTCAGAAAACACCTTTACCATGTATAAACACCCACAGTAACGTGTTATTACAGTTAAAACATCAAGAAAACCCTTCAGCCAGAAGTTACATGCCAAACATTGTAAATGCAAGGAAAACGCTATTCAGGAGCTGAAAAGCACTTTAAAGCAATAAAAAAAGGAAAGTCTCTTAAACTGAATCTAAGGGCTACACAGCTTCAGAAAACACCTTTACCATGTATAAACACCCACAGTAACATGTTGTTACAGTTAAAACATCAAGAAAACCTTCAGCCAGAAGTTACATGCCAAACATTGTAAATGCATGGAAAACGCTATTCAGGAGCTGAAAAGCACTTTAAAGCAATAAAAAAAGGAAAGTCTCTTAAACTGAATCTAAGGGCTACACAGCTTCAGAAAACACCTTTACCATGTATAAACACCCACAGTAACATGTCGTTACAGTTAAAACATCAAGAAAACCTTCAGCCAAAAGTTACATGCCAAACATTGTAAATGCAAGGAAAACGCTATTCTGGAGCTGAAAAGCACTTTAAAGCAATAAAAAAAGGAAAGTCTCTTAAACTGAATCTAAGGGCTACACAGCTTCAGAAAACACCTTTACCATGTATAAACACCCACAGTAACATGTTGTTACAGTTAAAACATCAAGAAAACCTTCAGCCAGAAGTTACATGCCAAACATTGTAAATGCATGGAAAACGCTATTCAGGAGCTGAAAAGCACTTTAAAGCAATAAAAAAAGGAAAGTCTCTTAAACTGAATCTAAGGGCTACACAGCTTCAGAAAACACCTTTACCATGTATAAACACCCACAGTAACATGTCATTACAGTTAAAACATCAAGAAAACCTTCAGCCAAAAGTTACATGCCAAACATTGTAAATGCAAGGAAAACGCTATTCAGGAGCTGAAAAGCACTTTAAAGCAATAAAAAAAGGAAAGTCTCTTAAACTGAATCTAAGGGCTACACAGCTTCAGAAAACACCTTTACCATGTATAAACACCCACAGTAACATGTTGTTACAGTTAAAACATCAAGAAAACCTTCAGCCAGAAGTTACATGCCAAACATTGTAAATGCAAGGAAAACGCTATTCTGGAGCTGAAAAGCACTTTAAAGCAATAAAAAAAGGAAAGTCTCTTAAACTGAATCTAAGGGCTACACAGCTTCAGAAAACACCTTTACCATGTATAAACACCCACAGTAACGTGTTATTACAGTTAAAACATCAAGAAAACCCTTCAGCCAGAAGTTACATGCCAAACATTGTAAATGCATGGAAAACGCTATTCAGGAGCTGAAAAGCACTTTAAAGCAATAAAAAAAGGAAAGTCTCTTAAACTGAATCTAAGGGCTACACAGCTTCAGAAAACACCTTTACCATGTATAAACACCCACAGTAACGTGTTATTACAGTTAAAACATCAAGAAAACCCTTCAGCCAGAAGCTACATGCCAAACATTGTAAATGCATGGAAAACGCTATTCAGGAGCTGAAAAGCACTTTAAAGCAATAAAAAAAGGAAAGTCTCTTAAACCGAATCTAAGGGCTACACAGCTTCAGAAAACACCTTTACCATGTATAAACACCCACAGTAACGTGTTATTACAGTTAAAACATCAAGAAAACCCTTCAGCCAGAAGCTACATGCCAAACATTGTAAATGCATGGAAAACGCTATTCAGGAGCTGAAAAGCACTTTAAAGCAATAAAAAAAGGAAAGTCTCTTAACCTGAATCTAAGGGCTACACAGCTTCAGAAAACACCTTTACCATGTATAAACACCCACAGTAACGTGTTATTACAGTTAAAACATCAAGAAAACCCTTCAGCCAGAAGTTACATGCCAAACATTGTAAATGCAAGGAAAACGCTATTCTGGAGCTGAAAAGCACTTTAAAGCAATAACAAAAGGAAAGTCTCTTAAACTGAATCTAAGGGCTACACAGCTTCGGAAAACACCTTTACCATGTATAAACACCCACAGTAACGTGTTATTACAGTTAAAACATCAAGAAAACCCTTCAGCCAGAAGCTACATGCCAAACATTGTAAATGCATGGAAAACGCTATTCAGGAGCTGAAAAGCACTTTAAAGCAATAAAAAAAGGAAAGTCTCTTAAACTGAATCTAAGGGCTAAACAGCTTCAGAAAACACCTTTACCATGTATAAACACCCACAGTAACGTGTTATTACAGTTAAAACATCAAGAAAACCCTTCAGCCAGAAGTTACATGCCAAACATTGTAAATGCAAGGAAAACGCTATTCTGGAGCTGAAAAGCACTTTAAAGCAATAAAAAAATGAAAGTCTCTTAAACTGAATCTAAGGGCTACACAGCTTCAGAAAACACCTTTACCATGTATAAACACCCACAGTAACATGTTGTTACAGTTAAAACATCAAGAAAACCTTCAGCCAGAAGTTACATGCCAAACATTGTAAATGCATGGAAAACGCTATTCAGGAGCTGAAAAGCACTTTAAAGCAATAAAAAAAGGAAAGTCTCTTAAACTGAATCTAAGGGCTACACAGCTTCAGAAAACACCTTTACCATGTATAAACACCCACAGTAACATGTCGTTGCAGTTAAAACATCAAGAAAACCTTCAGCCAAAAGTTACATCCCAAACATTGTAAATGCAAGGAAAACGCTATTCTGGAGCTGAAAAGCACTTTAAAGCAATAAAAAAAGGAAAGTCTCTTAAACTGAATCTAAGGGCTACACAGCTTCAGAAAACACCTTTACCATGTATAAACACCCACAGTAACATGTTGTTACAGTTAAAACATCAAGAAAACCTTCAGCCAGAAGTTACATGCCAAACATTGTAAATGCAAGGAAAACGCTATTCAGGAGCTGAAAAGCACTTTAAAGCAATAAAAAAAGGAAAGTCTCTTAAACTGAATCTAAGGGCTACACAGCTTCAGAAAACACCTTTACCATGTATAAACACCCACAGTAACATGTTGTTACAGTTAAAACATCAAGAAAACCTTCAGCCAGAAGTTACATGCCAAACATTGTAAATGCAAGGAAAACGCTATTCTGGAGCTGAAAAGCACTTTAAAGCAATAACAAAAGGAAAGTCTCTTAAACTAAATCTAAGGGCTACACAGCTTCGGAAAACACCTTTACCATGTATAAACACCCACAGTAACGTGTTATTACAGTTAAAACATCAAGAAAACCCTTCAGCCAGAAGCTACATGCCAAACATTGTAAATGCATGGAAAACGCTATTCAGGAGCTGAAAAGCACTTTAAAGCAATAAAAAAAGGAAAGTCTCTTAAACTGAATCTAAGGGCTACACAGCTTCAGAAAACACCTTTACCATGTATAAACACCCACAGTAACGTGTTATTACAGTTAAAACATCAAGAAAACCCTTCAGCCAGAAGTTACATGCCAAACATTGTAAATGCAAGGAAAACGCTATTCTGGAGCTGAAAAGCACTTTAAAGCAATAAAAAAAGGAAAGTCTCTTAAACTGAATCTAAGGGCTACACAGCTTCAGAAAACACCTTTACCATGTATAAACACCCACAGTAACATGTTGTTACAGTTAAAACATCAAGAAAACCTTCAGCCAGAAGTTACATGCCAAACATTGTAAATGCATGGAAAACGCTATTCAGGAGCTGAAAAGCACTTTAAAGCAATAAAAAAAGGAAAGTCTCTTAAACTGAATCTAAGGGCTACACAGCTTCAGAAAACACCTTTACCATGTATAAACACCCACAGTAACATGTCGTTGCAGTTAAAACATCAAGAAAACCTTCAGCCAAAAGTTACATCCCAAACATTGTAAATGCAAGGAAAACGCTATTCTGGAGCTGAAAAGCACTTTAAAGCAATAAAAAAAGGAAAGTCTCTTAAACTGAATCTAAGGGCTACACAGCTTCAGAAAACACCTTTACCATGTATAAACACCCACAGTAACATGTTGTTACAGTTAAAACATCAAGAAAACCTTCAGCCAGAAGTTACATGCCAAACATTGTAAATGCAAGGAAAACGCTATTCAGGAGCTGAAAAGCACTTTAAAGCAATAAAAAAAGGAAAGTCTCTTAAACTGAATCTAAGGGCTACACAGCTTCAGAAAACACCTTTACCATGTATAAACACCCACAGTAACATGTTGTTACAGTTAAAACATCAAGAAAACCTTCAGCCAGAAGTTACATGCCAAACATTGTAAATGCAAGGAAAACGCTATTCTGGAGCTGAAAAGCACTTTAAAGCAATAACAAAAGGAAAGTCTCTTAAACTAAATCTAAGGGCTACACAGCTTCGGAAAACACCTTTACCATGTATAAACACCCACAGTAACGTGTTATTACAGTTAAAACATCAAGAAAACCCTTCAGCCAGAAGTTACATGCCAAACATTGTAAATGCATGGAAAACGCTATTCAGGAGCTGAAAAGCACTTTAAAGCAATAAAAAAAGGAAAGTCTCTTAAACTGAATCTAAGGGCTACACAGCTTCAGAAAACACCTTTACCATGTATAAACACCCACAGTAACGTGTTATTACAGTTAAAACATCAAGAAAACCCTTCAGCCAGAAGTTACATGCCAAACATTGTAAATGCAAGGAAAACGCTATTCTGGAGCTGAAAAGCACTTTAAAGCAATAAAAAAAGGAAAGTCTCTTAAACTGAATCTAAGGGCTACACAGCTTCAGAAAACACCTTTACCATGTATAAACACCCACAGTAACGTGTTATTACAGTTAAAACATCAAGAAAACCCTTCAGCCAGAAGTTACATGCCAAACATTGTAAATGCATGGAAAACGCTATTCAGGAGCTGAAAAGCACTTTAAAGCAATAAAAAAAGGAAAGTCTCTTAAACTGAATCTAAGGGCTACACAGCTTCAGAAAACACCTTTACCATGTATAAACACCCACAGTAACGTGTTATTACAGTTAAAACATCAAGAAAACCCTTCAGCCAGAAGCTACATGCCAAACATTGTAAATGCATGGAAAACGCTATTCAGGAGCTGAAAAGCACTTTAAAGCAATAAAAAAAGGAAAGTCTCTTAAACCGAATCTAAGGGCTACACAGCTTCAGAAAACACCTTTACCATGTATAAACACCCACAGTAACGTGTTATTACAGTTAAAACATCAAGAAAACCCTTCAGCCAGAAGCTACATGCCAAACATTGTAAATGCATGGAAAACGCTATTCAGGAGCTGAAAAGCACTTTAAAGCAATAAAAAAAGGAAAGTCTCTTAACCTGAATCTAAGGGCTACACAGCTTCAGAAAACACCTTTACCATGTATAAACACCCACAGTAACGTGTTATTACAGTTAAAACATCAAGAAAACCCTTCAGCCAGAAGTTACATGCCAAACATTGTAAATGCAAGGAAAACGCTATTCTGGAGCTGAAAAGCACTTTAAAGCAATAACAAAAGGAAAGTCTCTTAAACTGAATCTAAGGGCTACACAGCTTCGGAAAACACCTTTACCATGTATAAACACCCACAGTAACGTGTTATTACAGTTAAAACATCAAGAAAACCCTTCAGCCAGAAGCTACATGCCAAACATTGTAAATGCATGGAAAACGCTATTCAGGAGCTGAAAAGCACTTTAAAGCAATAAAAAAAGGAAAGTCTCTTAAACTGAATCTAAGGGCTACACAGCTTCAGAAAACACCTTTACCATGTATAAACACCCACAGTAACGTGTTATTACAGTTAAAACATCAAGAAAACCCTTCAGCCAGAAGTTACATGCCAAACATTGTAAATGCATGGAAAACGCTATTCAGGAGCTGAAAAGCACTTTAAAGCAATAAAAAAAGGAAAGTCTCTTAAAGAATCTAAGGGAACAGCTTCAGAAAACACCTTTACCATGTATAAACACCCACAGTAACGTGTTATTACAGTTAAAACATCAAGAAAACCCTTCAGCCAAAGTACATGCCAAACATTGTAAATGCAAGGAAAACGCTATTCTGGAGCTGAAAAGCACTTTAAAGCAATAAAAAAAGAAAGGAATCTAAGGGCTACACAGCTTCAGAAAACACCTTTACCATGTATAAACACCCACAGTAACATGTTGTTACAGTTAAAACATCAAGAAAACCTTCAGCCAGAAGTTACATGCCAAACATTGTAAATGCATGGAAAACGCTATTCAGGAGCTGAAAAGCACTTTAAAGCAATAAAAAAAGGAAAGTCTCTTAAACTGAATCTAAGGGCTACACAGCTTCAGAAAACACCTTTACCATGTATAAACACCCACAGTAACATGTCGTTGCAGTTAAAACATCAAGAAAACCTTCAGCCAAAAGTTACATCCCAAACATTGTAAATGCAAGGAAAACGCTATTCTGGAGCTGAAAAGCACTTTAAAGCAATAAAAAAAGGAAAGTCTCTTAAACTGAATCTAAGGGCTACACAGCTTCAGAAAACACCTTTACCATGTATAAACACCCACAGTAACATGTTGTTACAGTTAAAACATCAAGAAAACCTTCAGCCAGAAGTTACATGCCAAACATTGTAAATGCAAGGAAAACGCTATTCAGGAGCTGAAAAGCACTTTAAAGCAATAAAAAAAGGAAAGTCTCTTAAACTGAATCTAAGGGCTACACAGCTTCAGAAAACACCTTTACCATGTATAAACACCCACAGTAACATGTTGTTACAGTTAAAACATCAAGAAAACCTTCAGCCAGAAGTTACATGCCAAACATTGTAAATGCAAGGAAAACGCTATTCTGGAGCTGAAAAGCACTTTAAAGCAATAACAAAAGGAAAGTCTCTTAAACTGAATCTAAGGGCTACACAGCTTCGGAAAACACCTTTACCATGTATAAACACCCACAGTAACGTGTTATTACAGTTAAAACATCAAGAAAACCCTTCAGCCAGAAGTTACATGCCAAACATTGTAAATGCATGGAAAACGTTACTTTAAACATCAAGAAAACCCTTCTACATGCCAAACATTGAATCTAAGCTGGCTACACAGCTTCAGAAAACACCTTTACCATGTATAAACACCCACAGTAACGTGTTATTACAGTTAAAACATCAAGAAAACCCTTCAGCCAGAAGTTACATGCCAAACATTGTAAATGCAAGGAAAACGCTATTCTGGAGCTGAAAAGCACTTTAAAGCAATAAAAAAAGGAAAGTCTCTTAAACTGAATCTAAGGGCTACACAGCTTCAGAAAACACCTTTACCATGTATAAACACCCACAGTAACATGTTGTTACAGTTAAAACATCAAGAAAACCTTCAGCCAGAAGTTACATGCCAAACATTGTAAATGCATGGAAAACGCTATTCAGGAGCTGAAAAGCACTTTAAAGCAATAAAAAAAGGAAAGTCTCTTAAACTGAATCTAAGGGCTACACAGCTTCAGAAAACACCTTTACCATGTATAAACACCCACAGTAACATGTCGTTGCAGTTAAAACATCAAGAAAACCTTCAGCCAAAAGTTACATCCCAAACATTGTAAATGCAAGGAAAACGCTATTCTGGAGCTGAAAAGCACTTTAAAGCAATAAAAAAAGGAAAGTCTCTTAAACTGAATCTAAGGGCTACACAGCTTCAGAAAACACCTTTACCATGTATAAACACCCACAGTAACATGTTGTTACAGTTAAAACATCAAGAAAACCTTCAGCCAGAAGTTACATGCCAAACATTGTAAATGCAAGGAAAACGCTATTCAGGAGCTGAAAAGCACTTTAAAGCAATAAAAAAAGGAAAGTCTCTTAAACTGAATCTAAGGGCTACACAGCTTCAGAAAACACCTTTACCATGTATAAACACCCACAGTAACATGTTGTTACAGTTAAAACATCAAGAAAACCTTCAGCCAGAAGTTACATGCCAAACATTGTAAATGCAAGGAAAACGCTATTCTGGAGCTGAAAAGCACTTTAAAGCAATAACAAAAGGAAAGTCTCTTAAACTAAATCTAAGGGCTACACAGCTTCGGAAAACACCTTTACCATGTATAAACACCCACAGTAACGTGTTATTACAGTTAAAACATCAAGAAAACCCTTCAGCCAGAAGCTACATGCCAAACATTGTAAATGCATGGAAAACGCTATTCAGGAGCTGAAAAGCACTTTAAAGCAATAAAAAAAGGAAAGTCTCTTAAACTGAATCTAAGGGCTACACAGCTTCAGAAAACACCTTTACCATGTATAAACACCCACAGTAACGTGTTATTACAGTTAAAACATCAAGAAAACCCTTCAGCCAGAAGTTACATGCCAAACATTGTAAATGCAAGGAAAACGCTATTCTGGAGCTGAAAAGCACTTTAAAGCAATAACAAAAGGAAAGTCTCTTAAACTGAATCTAAGGGCTACACAGCTTCGGAAAACACCTTTACCATGTATAAACACCCACAGTAACGTGTTATTACAGTTAAAACATCAAGAAAACCCTTCAGCCAGAAGCTACATGCCAAACATTGTAAATGCATGGAAAACGCTATTCAGGAGCTGAAAAGCACTTTAAAGCAATAAAAAAAGGAAAGTCTCTTAAACTGAATCTAAGGGCTAAACAGCTTCAGAAAACACCTTTACCATGTATAAACACCCACAGTAACGTGTTATTACAGTTAAAACATCAAGAAAACCCTTCAGCCAGAAGTTACATGCCAAACATTGTAAATGCAAGGAAAACGCTATTCTGGAGCTGAAAAGCACTTTAAAGCAATAAAAAAATGAAAGTCTCTTAAACTGAATCTAAGGGCTACACAGCTTCAGAAAACACCTTTACCATGTATAAACACCCACAGTAACATGTTGTTACAGTTAAAACATCAAGAAAACCTTCAGCCAGAAGTTACATGCCAAACATTGTAAATGCATGGAAAACGCTATTCAGGAGCTGAAAAGCACTTTAAAGCAATAAAAAAAGGAAAGTCTCTTAAACTGAATCTAAGGGCTACACAGCTTCAGAAAACACCTTTACCATGTATAAACACCCACAGTAACATGTCGTTGCAGTTAAAACATCAAGAAAACCTTCAGCCAAAAGTTACATCCCAAACATTGTAAATGCAAGGAAAACGCTATTCTGGAGCTGAAAAGCACTTTAAAGCAATAAAAAAAGGAAAGTCTCTTAAACTGAATCTAAGGGCTACACAGCTTCAGAAAACACCTTTCCCATGTATAAACACCCACAGTAACATGTTGTTACAGTTAAAACATCAAGAAAACCTTCAGCCAGAAGTTACATGCCAAACATTGTAAATGCAAGGAAAACGCTATTCAGGAGCTGAAAAGCACTTTAAAGCAATAAAAAAAGGAAAGTCTCTTAAACTGAATCTAAGGGCTACACAGCTTCAGAAAACACCTTTACCATGTATAAACACCCACAGTAACATGTTGTTACAGTTAAAACATCAAGAAAACCTTCAGCCAGAAGTTACATGCCAAACATTGTAAATGCAAGGAAAACGCTATTCTGGAGCTGAAAAGCACTTTAAAGCAATAACAAAAGGAAAGTCTCTTAAACTAAATCTAAGGGCTACACAGCTTCGGAAAACACCTTTACCATGTATAAACACCCACAGTAACGTGTTATTACAGTTAAAACATCAAGAAAACCCTTCAGCCAGAAGCTACATGCCAAACATTGTAAATGCATGGAAAACGCTATTCAGGAGCTGAAAAGCACTTAAAAGCAATAAAAAAAGGAAAGTCTCTTAACCTGAATCTAAGGGCTACACAGCTTCAGAAAACACCTTTACCATGTATAAACACCCACAGTAACGTGTTATTACAGTTAAAACATCAAGAAAACCCTTCAGCCAGAAGTTACATGCCAAACATTGTAAATGCAAGGAAAACGCTATTCTGGAGCTGAAAAGCACTTTAAAGCAATAACAAAAGGAAAGTCTCTTAAACTGAATCTAAGGGCTACACAGCTTCGGAAAACACCTTTACCATGTATAAACACCCACAGTAACGTGTTATTACAGTTAAAACATCAAGAAAACCCTTCAGCCAGAAGCTACATGCCAAACATTGTAAATGCATGGAAAACGCTATTCAGGAGCTGAAAAGCACTTTAAAGCAATAAAAAAAGGAAAGTCTCTTAAACTGAATCTAAGGGCTAAACAGCTTCAGAAAACACCTTTACCATGTATAAACACCCACAGTAACGTGTTATTACAGTTAAAACATCAAGAAAACCCTTCAGCCAGAAGTTACATGCCAAACATTGTAAATGCAAGGAAAACGCTATTCTGGAGCTGAAAAGCACTTTAAAGCAATAAAAAAATGAAAGTCTCTTAAACTGAATCTAAGGGCTACACAGCTTCAGAAAACACCTTTACCATGTATAAACACCCACAGTAACATGTTGTTACAGTTAAAACATCAAGAAAACCTTCAGCCAGAAGTTACATGCCAAACATTGTAAATGCATGGAAAACGCTATTCAGGAGCTGAAAAGCACTTTAAAGCAATAAAAAAAGGAAAGTCTCTTAAACTGAATCTAAGGGCTACACAGCTTCAGAAAACACCTTTACCATGTATAAACACCCACAGTAACATGTCGTTGCAGTTAAAACATCAAGAAAACCTTCAGCCAAAAGTTACATCCCAAACATTGTAAATGCAAGGAAAACGCTATTCTGGAGCTGAAAAGCACTTTAAAGCAATAAAAAAAGGAAAGTCTCTTAAACTGAATCTAAGGGCTACACAGCTTCAGAAAACACCTTTACCATGTATAAACACCCACAGTAACATGTCGTTGCAGTTAAAACATCAAGAAAACCTTCAGCCAAAAGTTACATCCCAAACATTGTAAATGCAAGGAAAACGCTATTCTGGAGCTGAAAAGCACTTTAAAGCAATAAAAAAAGGAAAGTCTCTTAAACTGAATCTAAGGGCTACACAGCTTCAGAAAACACCTTTCCCATGTATAAACACCCACAGTAACATGTTGTTACAGTTAAAACATCAAGAAAACCTTCAGCCAGAAGTTACATGCCAAACATTGTAAATGCAAGGAAAACGCTATTCAGGAGCTGAAAAGCACTTTAAAGCAATAAAAAAAGGAAAGTCTCTTAAACTGAATCTAAGGGCTACACAGCTTCAGAAAACACCTTTACCATGTATAAACACCCACAGTAACATGTTGTTACAGTTAAAACATCAAGAAAACCTTCAGCCAGAAGTTACATGCCAAACATTGTAAATGCAAGGAAAACGCTATTCTGGAGCTGAAAAGCACTTTAAAGCAATAACAAAAGGAAAGTCTCTTAAACTAAATCTAAGGGCTACACAGCTTCGGAAAACACCTTTACCATGTATAAACACCCACAGTAACGTGTTATTACAGTTAAAACATCAAGAAAACCCTTCAGCCAGAAGCTACATGCCAAACATTGTAAATGCATGGAAAACGCTATTCAGGAGCTGAAAAGCACTTAAAAGCAATAAAAAAAGGAAAGTCTCTTAACCTGAATCTAAGGGCTACACAGCTTCAGAAAACACCTTTACCATGTATAAACACCCACAGTAACATGTCGTTGCAGTTAAAACATCAAGAAAACTTATACAGCAGCGGACTGGCAATAGAGGTGCCCGGAGAAGCCTGAGGGGGAAACAATAATGTCGCCAGTTATCTCACTACAACCACGAGAAGAACCCACCATACCAGTTACAGTGCAAGGACGAGAACATGCCTTCATGGTAGACACCGGAGCGACGTATTTATGCATTGGAAAAAACGGCTTCAATCTCCCCCTCTCCAGTTCATCCATCCGAACTGTAGGCTTTTCTGGGAAAACACAAGTAATACCACTTACGGAGCCACTCACGATGCAAATTGAAGGAAAAACTATTGTAGCGCCTCTACTGTACTCCGCACACACTCCCATCAATCTATTAGGAAGAGACATTCTCCGCATACTAAAAGCCAACATTGTGTGTACTCAACGCGGCCTGCAAATAGAGTTCCATGAAGGTCCCTCAGCAAACCAGATGATGCCAGTGATGGTTGGAAAGGAACTCCAAAATGGCTTAAGTCCATTAATGAATGTAACAGCACAAGATCATCACAGCCGGACACCACCGCTAGCGTACTGGCTACAATTGGCCCCACAAGAATCTTCACTAATCCAATTATGGGAAGAATGGGAACCGTGGGTCCAAGCATTGGTAGGGAAACCAAGACCACAACAGATGCCGCTCCACTGCACTCTTCTATATGACGAACATCAAAACTACACAGACTATGCCGACTGCTGGATGGAGCTGATCAATAAAAAACAATACTCCATCATCAGCCAGGATATTTTTGTAGGCCCTGAAGGAGCAGCCGCAGCCGTAACACTCCCACCAGAATTACGAGAATGGTATCATGTACAGAACTCAGCCCCGCATGTCCCATTGATGACAACCGAAGGACATCGATCTAGTGAGTTGGACCAATGATAAAAGCAGCTTTACAAGTGTTAGACTGGAGGCCCACCAATAATAAGTACTTACACATATCTCCTGATGCCCGGTTTCATAGAATTTCAGCGAGAAATTACAACGTAGGGACAGCTGAGATAGTGGTTGTGAATGTAAAGACACCATCACATCAATGCCCATTGTCGGAACATGAAGATGTGTTAGGACAGGTGCCCCCATCCCTATGGTCAAAACATAAGACGGATGTGGGTTTTATACGGGCAGCAGACCCCATACACATAAAAGTGAAGAAGGGAGCAAGATTACCATACCAGAGGCAGTACCCACTCCGACAACACACCATAGACGGGATTAGACCCACGATTAGGGGTTTAGTGGATGCGGGAGTCTTAATAGAGACAAAAAGTTCCTGTAATACACCCATCTTTCCAATAAAGAAGCCACATTCTAATGATTATCGGTTAGTACATGATCTGCGGGCTATTAACTCCATTGTGGACGTTCCAAAGGCAATTGTTCCCGATCCACATACACTAGTTTCTAACATACCCCCAGGTACCAAATGGTACACCGTCATCGATCTGTGCTCTGCCTTTTTCTCAGTTCCCCTACACACTGATTCACAGTACCTGCTTGCTTTCACCTTTGAAGGCAAACAAATGACTTATACTCGGTTACCCCAGGGATTCCTCGACAGCCCAGCTGTGTTTAATCGAGTGTTGGCCCAGGACCTGCAGAACCTGCACGTCACTAGTACCGTCTTGCAATATGTAGATGATATCCTTATTTGCAGTAGTTCAAAGGAGCAGTGTGAGAGACTCTGTCACCGTGTTAAACCAGCTGGCAGAAGGCGGTCATAAGGTCAGTAGAGATAAGTTGCAGTTCTGTCAGACGACAGTTGATTATTTGGGGAGACGGCTTAGTGGGGATAAGAGGCAGATAGCTCTGTCACAGATAGAGGCCATAGCCAGAGCTCCGAAACCACAGCTGGTAGGGCAAATGCTCACCTTGTTGGGAATGGCGGGATACAGTAGACCGTGGATTTGTGACTATGCCCTCAAATCAGCGCCTCTGCGGGCCCTTATTAGGGCTGCGGGGCTGACCAGTAATGCTGCTGCTCTGCAGTGGACCGAAGAGGCGGAGGGCGCTTTCTTGGCCCTTAAAAGTGACATGCAATCTGCCCCCGCCCTTGGCAATCCGGATTACTCAAAACCATTTCACCTATATGTTGCAGAACGGTCTGGATATGCTACTGCTGTGTTGTTGCAGGACACGCCCATTGGGAAACAACCGTTAGCCTATTACAGTACAAAACTGGATAATGTAGAGGCAGGACTTTCACCCTGCTACCAGGGACTGGCAGCCGCTGTCTTTGCTTTCAAGAAGGCATCATCACTAACCATGGGACACCCAGTCACGTTATATACGTCCCATCAACTGTATGCCTTACTCACAAGTCCCCGGTTAACACAGGCCAGACGGACTGGCTACGAGGTGATACTGTCTGCACCAGAGCTTACCATTCAAAGGTGCAGCATAGTAAACCCAGCAACTAAGATGGTGTTACCTGTAGATGGGACACCACACGATTGTGTTCATGTAACTGATGTATTTATGCGTGCACGCGACGACTTGCACAATGAGCCCATCGTAGCAGACCTCACGTTGTTTGTGGATGGATCTTGCTTTAGGGATGCTGTAGGTAACCATGCAGGTTACAGCGTGGTGCAGCTTAAGGATGACACCACATTTGAGATACTCCAATCTGTAAAAGTGGACCAACCATGTTCGGCCCAATTGGCTGAGATCAAGGCTCTTACAGCTGCATGTCAGTTGGCGTCGGGTAAGAGTCTTAATGTTTATACTGACTCTGCATATGCATATGGTGTGTGTCACGTGTATGGTAACATATGGAAACAGAGAGGTTTCCGCCGAGCGGATGGTACAACTATCAGCCACGGAAGCTCCATTTCGCACCTTTTAGAAGCTATGCACGTTCCAACAGCCTCGGCCATTATTAAGTAGCCTGGCTGCCAGCCCAACTTCTCCCCGCCCAAAAAGAAATTTGGTCGGGAAGTTGGGTCTGGAGGGTCTCGTATTGGGGACCAACTACAGAAAACCAGAATCTGGGCGAACCAATGAAATTGCCAGGGCGGGCTTTATACGATGATGGACAGATGATCAACAGTAACGTAATCACCCACGACACAAAAGAGCACTTAAGTTGAATTTGTTATGAACAAACATGGCTACCGCTGGAGATCTGGGATGTTATGATTCTGCCATCGAGTCTGTTTTAGAAGACATCGACAGCGCATTAATTTTGAAAGAGGAACAGAGAGACGCAATCAAGGCATTTGTCGATGGAAAAGATGTTATTGCCGTCCTTCCTACGGGATTCGCTAAAAGTTTAATTTATCAGCTGGCCCCGATTGTGAAGAAGATGGGACACAATGAAAGCCCAGTGGCCATTGTGGTTTCTCCTTTTCTTTTGTGGAGTTGTAATCCTAAACGGAGAACTTGTTCGTATATGCATTTCCCTTTATTGTTTCGCTCAAAAAGGTTGACCGTGTGAACAAGTACTCCCCCTACCCTTAAATGAATTTTACAACACCGGCAAAAATCGTTTGTATTCATTCTTCAAGCATACTTCAAGTCTGCTTGCAGTTTAGTCAGTAAAGATTTAGCTGCCTCTCAGTTTAGTTCTGTTGACAACAACTATGCGGCGCTTAACATACGTCACATACTCTGTTGCTCTGATTGGTTGTAGATCTATCCAATTGAGCGAAGAGGCATTTGTTTTCCAGGCTCGTTTGAAACTCTGTTGCTCTGATTGGTTGTAGATCTATCCAATTGAGCGAAGAGGCATTTGTTTTCCAGGCTCGTTTGAAACACGCTTCGTAGTCAAAGCCCAACGGAGAGTTCTCAGACTCATATTCTGACTAGAATTATGAGTATTACAACGTCAGGCTAATTATTAAGTGCCCAGCCTACCAAAAGACAGATACTCTCATAGCCAAGGGTAACATTATGGCCGATGAGGCGGCCAGACAGGCAGCGACAGGGGCAGTAATGGGACCCGTACAGGTAGCTGAGGACCCTGCCCCTCTTACCACGTTGTCTTCCCTTGTGTTAGCACAGGACGGGGTCAGTCCCCAGGAAAAGGACATGTGGGTGAGACGGGGGGCGATACAAATCACTCAAGACGGACCGCACAAAGGTCTATGGAGGAGCTGTCAGGGACATTTTGTCCTACCTAGTTCGTTGTTACGCTTTGCTATTAGGAATGCGCATGGCGGCGACCATGGCGCAAGGGGGGAGACTATACGTCGTCTTCAGGCCGTATGGTGGTCCCCATACTTAGCAGCCACAGTTGATAGAGTGTTACACGAATGTGAGGTATGTGCACATTATAATGTTAGGAAAACACTTCCTGCCCCCATATCACACATCCCAACACCTGACGGACCATTTCGACATTTGATGATCGATTATGTTGACATGACGCAACGCATAGGAAGGCTGAGATACATCTTGGTAGTAATATGTCGATTCAGCAGATGGGTAGAGGCGGTACCAACTGCAGGTCCAGACTCCCGATCAGTAGCAACATTTCTGTGTAGAGAGGTCTTTCCGAGATTCGGAATCCCGGATAGCATAAGCGCAGACAATGGACCGCACTTTGTGGCTGAAACTTTTAAATTGGCATTGAAAATGCTAGGTATTAGACAAAGGTTTGGCTGTGTTTACCATCCCCAGTCACAAGGGACAGTCGAGAGGGCCAACGGTATCTTGAAAGCTAAGTTAGCAAAGATCATGGCCGATGGTAAGTTAAACTGGGTACAGGCTTTACCGCTGGCACTAATGGCAATGCGCTCAAGTACTAACCGCATGACATTTCTAACACCGCATGAGATGGCAACTGGAAGACCGCTTCCAGTTCCTTATTTGAGAGGACCCATTGCAGGTCCTCCCCTAGAAAAATTGGAAAGGGAGCTGCAAAGCTACCTACTACATTTAACACAAATACATAAGGAAGTGTTCTCACAGGTAAAAGGTGCTACAGAGCAAAGGGAAGCAGAGATCCCAGAGAACCTGCAGACGGTTGAGCCTGGAGATTGGGTCTACGTGAAGGTATTCAAACGAAAGTGGAACAAGCCCAGACGGGAGGGTCCCTTCAGAGTCCGTCTAACGACCCACACAGCTCTAAAAGTCGACGGTAAGAAGTTTTGGTACCATTTAAATCACTGCTGCAGAGCAGAAGATCCAGAACAGACTGAGGCGCTTAGGAATGAAGCAGCTCTACCGGAGACAACAGGGGCAGGTGTCACCGCCCCGCAGGGACTCCAGGATGGGGATGGACACTCCTCCCCGCAGGGACTCAGACGATCTCACAGACTGGTCCAGCAGAGAGTCACAAACAACAGCAACATTGTCAGCAGCTGCTCGCCAGTTAAGGGAGTACCAAAGCGAGGGTCAACAGGCAGTTAAGAATGTATCAAGGCGTGAAATCACCTTGAGACATGAGGAAAGAAACCCAGATTGTGCAGCCATGATACAGCTAGGGATAGGGATGATGCTAATAGGGACAGCCATAGTGTTGGCAGGTAGTTTGATGTGGATGCTAGCACGCCCAAAACCCACATGTATCCCCAACCTAACTCAACTCAACAGGTTTTACCCACCCCATATCACCAATATGACCCAACGCCACAACGGGAAGTGCCCATCAATGAGTCAAAAACATCTATGGATGATATACAGATGGCGAAATGTGCATTAGCTGTAGGAGTTATGGCAGCCAACCTAGGGTATATAACATTAGCAGAGGAAGTTAACTTAACATACACCAACCCACCTAACAACCAGCCCCAGTAATGTATTAATCTACAGCTATTCCCCGAACCAAAGGTGCAGGAACAAAGGAATGACAAAAATAACTATAAAATTCTTGAAAACTCAATGTATTGATGTAAACACCAAACAAACAATGAATACCCGAAGAGCCTGGAATTTGATCAAAATATACTCCGTAACCCGTCGAGTCAAACGTAGCCAGGACATTGTTAAATCGATAAGAACGGGGCAACTCAATTCTAACTTGTTCTACAAATGGCTGAAGTACTCAGCTCGGCAAGTAAGTCAGGAAACCTGTGTAGCATGTTACAATGCAAAAAAGATTCCACAGATCAGGCCCATCCCAGGTAGTGCATTGGGGTCCTGTGCGGACTTAGACCAGTGCTTTGCTTACTGTACTATGTACATGGCGAAAAGAAAATACCAAAGTATGAGTATGGATGAGACGGCCTGTCCGCGCAAACTAGATGAAACGCTAAAAGAGGGCGATTATAGTGCGCCACCCCTGGTTAAGATCCCGCCGACTCTCATTTTTCCATTTTGTATAGTAAGGGGTACGGAAGTAGAGGATGTGATTAAACGCTACGCTTTAACTGACTCCAAAGGATTAGTGAGTTGTAAACAGGAAGTATTTGGCAGACGGTGCGCCACGGCAAACACGGCTACAATAAAGTGCGAACAGCTGGTATTAGACGGTGAATACATTACCCATAAAGGGCTCATTGCCCTTTTTCGGTCAGGTAATAAATGCTCAATACATAGCTCGTAACAGCAGATGAATAAATTACTTATGGTACAAACAACAACGATTCATGAACTACACAATAACTGCCCTAGAAGGAGTAAAATAACAACTACATGCCACCTCGCTGATGGCCATGCAAAATAGGTTTATCATTGAAACCATACTAGCAGAAGATCAGGGAGTTTGCGATCTCATTGGTGAAGAATGCTGTACCGTCATTCACATGCACACCGGGGAGGGGGGGAATCTTACTATAGCTCTGATTAATCTAAAAGAACTAAGACAGGAGCATGTAATACATTCCAATTGGAAGACAGGAACAAATGCGTTATGGAGCTGGTTGACAAATTTAACGTGGCCTAAATTACTGAGGGGGATAGCGATGGCCGTGGCAATGATTGTGATAATAGTGGTAGTAGCTGCATGCTGCATATTGCCATTGGTAGGGCGACTGATAAAAAAGATGGCAGGAGTAATAACAGGACAGTTTCCCGTACATATATATCCCGTACAAGTATATCTGAAAGGAGAGGAAAGTGATGAATCACTGTATATGGTTCCTACTAACAACCAACTCGATTTAGAGATTTACACAGAAATGAAGGATTTAGGGGAGTCACCAAAATTCAAGTATAAATCTAACCTGTATGAGCTAAACCATGGGGAGTTTGGCAAATACTAATCTTGTGTTATGTCACTAGATGAACACGGCAGACGACCCCAACCAGAAGAATGACCAAGGCAACCCAACCCCCCGGCAGATGCCAACTTCATCCATGCCATCCCCAACAAGTCAGAAACCCCCAACTCCAGGTCTAGATTTACGTCAGTTAGTGTCCCCGGTTTCATCTGTACCAGATACCCCAGAGAGTCCACCCCCATTGACCCCTAGAGATGTAGACATGCGTCCCCCAATCCCCATACCAGTGTGTAGAATTATCACTGTAGGAGAAGAAAGTCAGGTTCCCAGCGACCCCAGACAAAGGAAGTGGCAGATCCAGCCCATAGACCTGCCGCCCCCTCAGGTAGACGAGTTACAGCTGCTGCAGGATCTTCCACTCGTTGACCTTGGTCCTCTGATCGCACTGGACCAAGGCGTGGGGTGGCCAATCGATTTCAGTCTATCAGGACCATCATCCAGTGACCAACCACCATCATCCAGCGGCCAACCACCACCTCCAGGAGACCAGACCAGACCAGGTGGAGCGGAGGGCCCAACGGCGAGGGAATCCACGGACGACGCGGACGAGGGCCCTGATGACGAGACGGATGACGACGCAGACGACGAAATGATGATCACCGGTTCCTGGACCACTGAGGCCATACAACGGATCGGAGACATGTCACTGGCTAAGTTTAGGAGCCTCCAGCAACGTGTGTCCCGAAGGATTAGACAACGTCTCGCTACTGTTGATTTTGTTTTTTAACTATGCCCTGTAAGGTGACCTTGGGTGCTTTGAAAGGCGCCCTCAAATAAAATGAATTATTATTATTATTACTGCTAGAAAGCGAGGGCAATCACTTCAGCGGTGGAGAGTTCGCCGCCAGGAAGACACTCGTCAGAGGGACGAGTGTCTGGCAGTTCAGCACCGGAATCGGGTGCTGATTCGCGAGAATGAGGAGCTCAGAGAGACGATGGACAGATTGCAGGGGGTGTGGGGAACCTCTCAACGCATTTACCCGCCAAACCCGCCACCACGTGAATAGTACGACGAAGGGTAATTGGACTCGTTCTCCATCACCACGAAGAACAAGTCACAATTGATTCAGTGTTATGGACACCATACAACCTTACCTCATAGTCTACCTCAGGTTTATGGATATCATACCACATTACCTCGCAGTCAACCTCACTGCATGTCTTCAAACTGATTTTTGTTGTGTTGTTGTCAATATATTGTTTGTTTTTGGTTTGCTGACCCTGCAGTAATGTTGTGTTGATGTCATTGTTTAGGTTGTTAGCCTCGCATACTGCAGGGGGACATTTTTAAATGTTGCATGACCACGTTGCTCACTAGCCCATCATATAACCATTGGGTGGGAAATAGTAGTAAATCTTCATGTGGCAACAAACACCTATATCTCATATGTCACGACCACTGGCTGGGGTGATATGTATAATCAACGTATATTCATACACTATATATTTTATAATCTTCCTTTCTTACCATTTTTATCTTACACTTACGAGACGGACCAATTTTGTATTAGTAATCAGGACCTCAGTGCCAAGCTTCCGAAGTGTGGATGGTGGATGAGCGGGAAAGTACAGTATGACAACTAGCGATGACTCAGTTTGTCTCATATACTTAGGTAGAGGCTGGAACAGATACTCATGTCGCATTATGAGCATAGTTTGCCCTGATGTCCTGCGCCATGTGCATCATTGGGGCTACGGGGAGTTTCCATCACCCATAACCCTTTTACTTCACTCCCCTGCTATGTGTTGCTATAAGCTGATAGCTTATGCGAGTATTGGGCGATAGGAAGACCACCAGGCCACCAAGGTAAAGCTTCGCACATGATGACATTTATGCACAAGATGAAAATTGATAATGCATAGGTCTGCATTACTGTTTATTACCTCAACTGCATAATGGAAGAGAATGGTCTTGTTATCAGTTGTGTTTTACGAGCTGACAGCATTCTCACATTTACATGTCCATATCATCTTTATGTAACTACTACTGTTTTATTTGATAGTTGTAATCTCATCCCATCATTAGTAAAGATGGGACTTTGCAAGTCCCAAAGGGGGGAATTGATGAAGAAAATTACATCACCCTGCTGAAAATGATGGAGATGGGTTACATTTATGGAACTATCTAATTGAAAAGTGAATGTCTCAGTTATTCCTTATATTATATTCTAAATTGTATAATGGGAAATGTGATGCTAAGCTCTGACTGAGTAAAAACAATAGAAGTGTGAAACGTTGGTTTTAGCAAAGGAGGATAGGGAAGTACCACTCTAAGGAATGCAGAAGAAAAGAGAATAGAAAAGATTGAAGTCGTGTGAAGACAGTTATCAAACTGTGTATACTTTGGTTTCCATTTTATTCTGGCGCATGTTTGCTGGTCACAAATACCATTACATACATTTAAATTATTTTTTATGCATAGTCCTATTATTCAATTGTACAACAATATAGCAACTAGGCACACCTATGCATATAGAGGGTTTTCACCGACGCATCATCAGACCGGAAGTCGCCATCTTGGAGGCACTCCGCATCACAACAAAGCACTGGCACTGAAGTATATCCCGAACGTCGTCAAGGAAAATTGTGAATTATTGCCGTGTTTCAGGTTTTACAAATAGGACAGATCGTGAAAAACATTTGGTATATTATCGACTTCCAAAAGTTATTAAAAACCAGGGAAAGGAATGCCAGAGATTGTCAGAGGAAAGGAGGCGCTTGTGGTTGGCAAAGCTCAACCAAGATCTACGAGGGAAAAATCTGGACAACATACGGATTTGTTCGGCACATTTCTTGTCAGGTATTGTAAAATGCTTATTTCAGCGGCTCAAAACAAATTTTCTATTGTAATGATAATATTTTTAATAGTAAATAGTAAAAACAATTACTGCTTTTATTGTTTTTACTGTGCGCTTAGTTTACTGTAAAGCTGACGTTGACATAATATAATTCATATCAAACTACTGCATGTGTATGGGTTCGGCGAAAAAAACAGGTAGTTAACAATATCGAGATATCCAACTGAAGGCAGAATCACCGGGTCGTCACGGATCCAAGTAACTAGATGGAGCTAACTGGTAGGGATCTGCACTGCCAATAAATCCTAATTTCTCAAAATATCGACCCTTTTCTTGTGGTCCTTCCCTATATGCCTTTGGATCTTGGACGCGTTTTGATGACCATTTCGTTCGTTTAGACATGGCTACAGTTGTACCAAAGAGTATAGAATATACGTTATTTGGTTGTACTCCGTTCAGTTGTTTACACCGAGTGCCTCCAATATGGCCGCGCATCCGGGTTACCATCCAGAACGTGACCTCGGTGAAAATCCTCTATACACACATATTTCAAATTACAATTATTATTATTCAGAAATACTCAGCGTTATAACTAATAAGCTATTGGAAAAGCCATCAAACACACAAAAGACAAGTAGCAAGTAGCCGTTGACTCTCGTGAAGTCGAAATCTAGCAAGGACGCCCATTGCTAGGCTAACCCGCCAAAACTACCACCCGCACTTTCCTTTCAACTTCCATATACAAATTACATTTTACAACTTTTACAATCATCAAATTTTTACATTGATCATACTTCCTCGATATGTACTGTGAATCCTACTATTAATTAACTAACATTTGTGAATTTCTGAACACTCGCGTTGAAACGGCCGGCGCACTGCTTCGAATTTTGCATTAAATCACCGATCCTAACTAAACAACAAAATACTCCTCCGTTAAATCTATTCACTACACACACATCGCTAACACCCCACACTATAATTTCACCAAAACATTCAATTAGTATTTAGCTGGTTGACCAACCTGTGGTAGAAGAAAAGAGAATAGAAAAGATTGAAGTCGTGTGAAGACAGTTAGCAAACTGTGCATACTTTGGTTTCCATTTTATTCTGGCGCATATTTGCTGGTCACCAAAGCTTCTAGCTTCACACTTCACTCTACACTCTAGCGCCATCTAATGCACTGGTAGAGGCTGACAATTGCAGTTGACAATTTGTAAACGTATGTTTAAAAAAAAAAAAGGGGTGCCAAGGTTCCATTTATTAAACACTAAATATTCAACCCGCTACACCTACTCTTTTTTCTGTTCAATAACATTTAAATACAAATAAAAAAACAGAGCATCGGAGCCAGGAGCATGGAGAGCCACTCTGCTTATAACAACCATCGTTCAAGATGGCGCGGATCTCGAGTTTGCTTGCCTCACTGCGCCACCTTTAAAGAGCTCACTTGCTTGGTCTAGTTAGCTATAAAGGTCTGACATACACTCCCTCTCAATACCCTATATGTACACAAGATGGAGTAACTGGACAATATACTATTGGAAAATAGATTACTTGTAAAATGTACCGTGATACGTTTTTATCTCAATGCATCCTCTGAGATGAGGCTTTGCTCCGCTGTCTTTAGGACCCCCAGAAATAATACATTAATAAAATAGGAGTTATAGCCAATTAATTCACAAAGAAAATGTTGTCTCGGCCCTATTGCCTATGATTAGACTAAA
This sequence comes from Hypomesus transpacificus, assembly GCF_021917145.1. Classification (NCBI taxonomy): domain Eukaryota; kingdom Metazoa; phylum Chordata; class Actinopteri; order Osmeriformes; family Osmeridae; genus Hypomesus; species Hypomesus transpacificus. The sequence continues at coordinate 5,816,446 of NC_061070.1, read as the reverse complement.
CCTCACTTCCACTAATGTCAAGGATTACATTAGGGTATAGCATATCAGTCGCCTGTTATTGTCGTTCCAGCACGTAATTTAAATCAACACAATTTGTTCAAGGTCCATCACTGCTAAACAAAAAATATATATTTCACGATGTAGCCAAATATGTATTGAAAAGGTCAGACATTTGACATCATGAAGGCTAGGCTACATTTTGAAACAAGAAAAGAAAACTAAGACACAAGAACACTGGTGACTTCCACGGATTGTCTGGATATCTACCAAGTAGACCAATGAAGAAGAATTACAAACAGACACATGAGTTGTGTGAAGCGGGATAACAGTACGAACTGCACTCTAAACGGGTAGGTGAGCGTTGGAATTACAGAAAGAAGTAGACTAAAGCGACAGCACATGCTAAATTGAAAACAGTATCTGAAAGGGTGGAGTGTAGTGAAAGGACCGCTTTAGAGAGAGAGAGAGAGAGAGAGAGAGAGAGAGAGAGAGAGAGAGAGAGAGAGAGAGAGAGAGAGAGAGAGAGAGAGAGAGAGAGAGAGAAAAAGAGAGAGAGAGAGAAAAAGAGAGAGAGAGAGAAAAAGAGAGAGAAAGAGACAGAGAGAGAGAGAGAGAGAGAGAGAGAGAGAGAGAGAGAGAGAGAGAGAGAGAGGGAGAGAGAGAGAGCCGACCTACAACCCACAGGCTGCGTTGTAAAGCATCACAGCAGGACCAAGGATCGAATCTCAAGGCACTCAGCCCCCGACGGACACGGACGAGGCAGGTAGGATGAGATAATGTAATTGTTTTCATAATTTGAAAGTGTAAATCATGTTACATATTAACATTAACATATTACGCAAATGATTTATTACTCAATTGCTAATCACTGTAAAATGAGTGAAATATAGCGTCTTTTGTGAGTTCAACAGTATTACAGGGGACCTACAATAGCCTTAGTACGTTTGTAAATTTCGCGTTTTTTTTTTTAATAGTGGACGGAATTGCAAGAGTACAAATGTAAGATTTGATGAGAGGAGAGAAAATGGGCTCATTCCTATAGGATCAGTTGGTGGTAAATGTTGCCGAGTAGTTTGTAACTTTAGTAACTAAGTAATTTTTAAGGAAATGTGTAAGTTATTAGGCACGAAAGTTAAGACGAATACTCCCTGCTTCCATATGCGAGCAATTGTATTGTGGCAAAGTTGACAAAACATTTTCCTTTGAAATATTGGTCAATGTGCGTTGGGGTATCAGGTTCGGTGACTTATCTCAGGTAACCCTGACGAACTTCCAAATGCCTGCTGGGAAGCGCGGTTATTAATTAATGTGTCACCTGAACGGACGTTCTTTGCAAACTGCGGTTCTGTCACTCCTTTCGTCAATGTTACCGTATCAGATCAGCTAGTGCCTCACGCAGTGGTACGGGCAGTGACCATGCAGAGGATTGTTGCAATGTGTTACCAAGTGAAGCCTCACTGCTAATCTTCATTGACAATTATTGTGATCTTACAGCAAAACCGAAAATGTAAGACTCACTCAAGAATATCTCCAGTTATGTAAATACGTCTTCAAAATGTTGTGTGTCTTAGTGATCATTTTGCCGATATGAGGAGCATCAGTCCCTTTTCTCTTATGTTCCTGTTTTCCATATGTGTGAACAACACACGTCTCGGCAGTCCCAAAAATGTCACTCTCCAATCCACCCAGAGATGAGAGATGGGGGAAAAGACCATTTGAAATGAAGTTCCCTATCTAATAATAATTTTGACTGACAGGATCAAATGAAACTCAATATGAGGCATATGAATTCCAGATACAGTAACTTTTCAGTGCAGCCCTGTGAACTGTGGGAGGAGAGCAAGGCTTTACAGCAACATGTAATGGACAAAATGGGAAAATTATCTCTCTTTTGCTCTCTCCATCCCAGCTGTGAGAGGTAATTAAATCAGCCAACCAGAAGAGAGAGAGTTTGTGGGAGAGAAGGGCCATCTCTTCCTATACATGCCCCTGTTTTTGTGGTAGTGGCCCTTTTCCAGGGGGGGAGATGCTTAAGTTTACATCATCTTCTGCTGGGCCATCAGGCAGAGGAAGAATGAAATTTGTGTTTTAGAGGTGAACCCTGAACCCTGTCCTTCCAAGTGCCTGAAAAGGTGGAAGACAAAGCAGGGATTGTTTTGTGTGTGAAAATATATGCCAAATATCTGACTCGTAATCAAACACCACCGGAACATGTAAACAAAACAAAACAAAATTAAAAAATAATCCAACCTGGTGTATTCCAGGTAGCGGGTTTAACAAACTCTGAGATTAACCCTGAACTCTGAGTTGAGTTACTCTAAAATGGGAAACTCATAAAATTTGGTTCCAGAAAAGCTGATATCAATTTGTTAACTCAACTCGGAGTACGTCAACTCTGAGTTAAGCGCGGGCATGACGAACTATTACAAGCCAACATCAATGGAGGTCCGATACTAGGATCCACCATGGCACCCGGCGACAAAAAACGTTGTCCTTCACTAAACTTCAGATACAAGTTTTATTTTGTGTTTATGGGCGAACGCATATTCCGGAAAAAAGCAACAGGGCTGTAGCAGCGTAGGCTATACAAGTGGCGTGGGAGACAATTGCTGCCGAGTCAATGCATAGGCCTACATTTGAAGGCACCCAGCTAACAAAATGACGTCCCCAGGACGTCCCCTGAACGTCCCCGATTGTTATCAGGACGTCGCAAGGAACGTCCCCATTACGTTTTTTTGTAGGGTCCCCTGAAAGTCCCGGGGACGTCGATGTAACGTCCTCATAACATTTAGGGGACGTTAAGGGGACGTTTGTCTGCGGCGTCATGGGGACGTTCCCTTGCGACGTCCTGATAACTTTCGCATACCAAATGCAGAATCAATTTCTCAACCTTAATTTATAGTCACATGTATGCATTTAATGGATATTTGTTGTATACAAAGTATAAAATGCATATTAGCCTATAGTGCAAAAATAAACTGAATGTGTTCACTTAAACTCAACAAGGTAATTTGACATCTTTATTTTTTTGTATCAACTTCAAGTATAACAGGCTGCTGCTAAGTATTGTGTATTGTAACTTATATGTGTATGCTTGTAGAAGAAAAAACACGATTTACAGTATAAACAAACACTTTATTCAAATACATTTTAAAAGCCTGAATTAATTTTCTTATATTTTTATTGTGTCAACCCCTCCTCATTCCCTCCTTACTCCTCCTCCTCGTCCTCCACCAGTTCATCCGGAATCAACACCTGCAACATGAATTAGCTACAGTTAGACAGCAGATCAAATGCAAAGAACATTAAGTGGAAGTGTATTTTATCCATATGCTCCTGGAGTTATTTTTAGGACCGTAACAAGTGAAACGGAAAGCTTCCCTGACCTTCAGTATCCAGATATTTACAACCATCAAGCTAGTGCTAATCAACTTTCCTTCATCTACTCATCGTGAACATTTGTCCGACGTAGCATATCATTATGCTACTTTTCTTGCAAAACGTCTTGGTTTATTGTAGCTCTAGTCTAACTGTCCAAAAGTAGCTTGCTACTCTACAGTAGAGCTAACGCTACTTGACTAGCTAGAGCAGTAGCCTTCACCTGTCCAAAAGTAGCTTCAGCTGTTTTGTATTTTCTGTATCCTTAAAGAGACAACACCACTAGTGTGTAGGCATCCGATTTAAAGCAGCTAGTTAGTGCTATCGAGAACATTGTTAACTACTGTACAAATTAAGATGATACTGTACGACGTCTCGATTTAGCCGACTTAGAAAACTAGTGCCAACTAAAATTGGCTAGAAATTAACATACATTAAATTTCGTTATGGCTATTTCACGTTGGATAAACATACAAATAACGCTACATAGATAGTAGAGCTAAAGTTTGTATTAAAACATTACCTCAAATTCTGTCCTTCGGGTGGCCCACGTTCACAGGAGTGCGCTAAATTACTCTAAACTAGCCAACTACACAAAAACCACTATTACAAACACAAAAACAAAGAACTAAACTATCAACACTAAAACTTAAGTTGAAGATATATCTACACGAATTGATTATCAAACAGTATTATAGCTATAAATGAAGGATGCGGGATCAAAAAGTTTTGCTGTCTCTCAACGACTTCTTCACTCAACAACAGGGTTCACGTCACGAGCGGTGACGTCCGCGAGGAACATTTCTAGAGACACAGCTGGTGCTTGGATAGGCTGGATGCAGCCTAGATGTTTTGTTTCAGTACATCCCCAAATTATTTATGACTATAATGTATTACCTCGCTCAAATGCAAGTTATTGGTACTATACATGAACAGTTGATTTAATACTGTACAGTTTCCAGAGTGACAGTAGGCTATAGCTCGAACAATTTCACATCACAGAATGACACACAAACGAAAATATCAGTTCGGAATTTAGATGGTTACGTTATGACCAACGAATGACGTTCTGGAACCCCCCGAAAGTTTTAAACATAATGTCATATCATAACCAACCAGGGACGTTCCTGGGACGTTCCTGGACCGTTCCGAATGTCCCCGAATTTTTTTAACATAACGTCCTATCATAACCAACCAGGTACGTTCCTGGAACGTCCCCTGAAAGTTAAAAAATAAATGTTTAAATTGTGACCTTTTAGGAACTTTAATTTACATTTACATTTAACGACTTACAGTAAGTACAGGGACATTCCCCCCGAGGCAAGTAGGGTGAAGTGCCTTGCCCAAGGACACAACGTCATTTGGCTTGGCGGGGAATCGATCCGGTAACCTTCTGATTACTAGACTCCCTCACCGCTCAGCCGTCTAACTCCTTAAAGGGGCAATTGACTGCAAAACCGATTTTACCTTGTCATTGTTGAAAAACGACAGTTCGGAGGGTAAACTGAACATACCGTGAATATCAAAGTCCATTGACACCTCTTTCCTATTCAAATCTCAAAAAGAAAAAATTTGGCTGTAAAACGCTAGCTTTTCAACAAAGCCACCGGTCCTACGTAGGACCGGTGATCGCCCTCTTATTGGCTCTGGTTTGTATCTTTGTCATGCCCCAGAATTTACATCCAGACCAGCCCGAGGTAGCGTCTATCTCCGATACTAGTTTAGCTGCGCGCTGCTCTTTGTAGGCTACTTATAAGGAAATACAAAGAAGAACGTTTTGAATTATAACAATGATATTGAAAATGGACCACGGTCGTAAATGCTGTGTTCCAGGCTGTACAGGGAAGGCTAACACTCACAGTCTTCCCAAGGAGCCAAACATTCAACAGGCATGGCTGCTGTTGTCTATGAGAAGATCCCGGCGAAGTTCGACACTCAATCATTCATTTGCTCTGAACATTTCACCCAAGACAGTTTTGACAACCTTGGACAATTTCAAGCAGGATATGCTAGGAAGCTGAACCTGGAAAGAGGTGCTGTTCCAACCATATGCTCATTGCAACCGCAAGCTATAAGGACAGTATGATGTTGTGCTAACAGTTATTAGCAATGCTAACGTTTCCTGTATATAGCATACCAGGTAGAATGCTAAATACGTTTCTACACACATCAAATGACTCTAGCTAGACTAGCTGTAGTCGGCATTAGAAGGGAAGCTTCCGAAAAATAGCCAGAAAACGAACTGCAGTCTGGCTTATTGCTAACGCCTGTCTAGATAATCTATTTGAAAGAACTGGAGAAAGGCAGGTTCTAGATACAGGATACGTTAGCATTGCTAGTAACTGTTACTAGTAACAGCTAGACTGTAGGCATGATGTAAACAAGTTTAGCTTGCTAGTTAACGCAAGAGCATAGGTAGAATGTGTGATAATTTAGCCTAGTTTATTGGCAATGGGGCTAACGTTGATTCATGTTCCTGACTGTGTTTCATTCAAATAAATAACCTGTGTAATGAAAATCTACAATTCACGATGCATGTTTGTCCAGATCTTTGTCATGTTATTTTACAGCAAGATATCTAGAGCTAGCCTAGCTAGCTAAATGAAGCAGAGTAGAATCACGATATGGTTTGGTTGCTAAGCTGTAGCCTAACGTTCTACCCACCTAAGTCAATCCAGTTTGCTTCAACAACAGAAGTGGAAACAAGTAATGTTATCATTTCAAATGATATATAGTCAATCTGTTGAAAACAGTGTTGTGTAGACACAATAGATTTATTTGCGCGTTTTTATTTCAAGTCTCCAACTTCGGTGTTTCAGCGAGTGCTGCTGTTGGCCGTGTTGCGTTTTTGCTCCCAGCTTCACTCGTTGATAACCAACCAATCAGCGCGCAGCTCATCTAAATATTAATGAGCATACCATAAAAGGAGAAAATCTAGTGTTTTTTCCCGGGAACATTTCAGAGGATCTGTCAGAGGGCATAGAACAGCACCCGGGCCATTTTCAACCCAACCAATGTTACATACCCTATTCGGAGACCTTAAGGAACAGTGTGAAATACCCAAAAAACCCAGTCAATTGCCCCTTTAATAACGTCCGAAGGACGCCCTACATTGAACATTTAATCCCACAGTCTGTTAATCTTGGAAAAGATGGTGGACTTAATAAAATAGCATGTTCAATGTTTGTTCGATGCTGCTTCAGCATTCCAAGTATTGTTCTTTGAATCTTTATTGTTGGAATGCTGCTTCAGCAACTTGAATTCAACTATTTCTTCGATTTGCAACGTTCAAACGTCTTCTCGTGCATTATAAGCACTTAGCTTTAGCTGCTAAGTGCTTGTAGCTTCTCTTTTGTGTGAAGCATACATTTTAAAAATGGATTTCAGCTTTCAGCTAGCGGGTATTTTCTAATTTCTGTATTTTCAGCCATTTAAAAATAATAATTTCAGATTTCAGCATTCCAACGCATTTTCAGCAGGAAATGCATGTTCTATTTATTGGAATGCTGCTTCAGCAATAATGTTCATTGAATCTTTATTCAACTTCTTCATATTCTTCTTATTCTATTTCCTTTTGCGTCTAGGTTAACTTGTTTGAGGTGTGGATCCCAGGCATAGACATATATATATGTCTATGGTGGATCCTACCTACATTTCTGTTATTCTCTGCCCTCAGCGCGTTAGCATTCTGCACCATCACCGTGGCAACCACACAAACACGCGCTACTCAGTCTCTAACACAGGTGATAGGTATTAGCTGATTAGTGGAGACACAAGACAAGCTATTTAGTCAACTCGTCTCATTAAAAGACTAACAGCACCACAACACAACTACTACCACTACTGATACTCCTATGCGACTACTACAACTACTAATTCTGCAGATGCAGATAATATCTATTTTACTAAATACTATGCTAATGGAATGTTTTGTTCTACAACGCCACTGAGTGCGTTCACTTGACCATGAGAAACCCAATAGCAATTGTCGGTTTATGCCAATAATACGATTACTTTGTTTACATGTGTTATTAGTTACGTGATTACTCAAACACGTCGACATGATTCTTTTTATTAATCGTTGTATGCTCCACGGACAAAACTTTCACCATCATCCTTCTGCAACAAATTGTCTTCCTGTATCGGCCCCACTGATGTATGTTTCATTCAATCAACACAGATGATGCAGTTCAGCTTCCACACTGCCTCTTGAAATTCAACTATTTCTTCGATTGCTTCACAACGTTCAAACGTGTTCTCCAGCATTGTATTTTAAGCACTAAGCTTTAAATGATGCAGTTCAGCTTCCACACTCCCTCTTTTGTGTGAACCATACCATTTTAAAATTAATTTCAGCTTTCAGCTTGCGGGTATTTTCTCATTTCTTTATTTTCAGCCATTTAAAAAATAAATTTTAGATTTCAGCATTCCAACACATTTTCATCAGGAAATGCATGTTCTAGTTGTGAGAATAATGTTCAGCATTCTCACTATTGCTTTTCAACTTCTCAGTTCTTCTGCCGTTTTTTGGCCTTTAACTAGTCCTGCATACTTTCACCGATTCCTACAATTTTTGTATCAAAACGTTCGGCTCCTTCAGGAGATGATGGCTATGACTTCTGGTATTTCTCACTTTTATACTTTTTAAAGAATTAAGGTTTTTTTGCAAATTATTGTCCCATTAAAAGTAATGGTAAATCCTCTATTCCCAAATGATTCAGCTTTTTCAAATATATTCAGCCAATTTTGAATTGTGACAGTTTGAAATACATGAAAAATTTAGCTCCGTCTTGATTTTTATGATTGAGCAGCCAGGAGAGTGGCACACTGCTGGCTGCTCTTTTTCTGATATTCAACTAAATTGTCAAACAAATTCCTCTGACATTCATATAGTTTAATTTACAGAAACAAGTTTTACCTTAAAATGTAGGAAAACTTGTCCTCTTTCAGCCAATTTAACTACTAAAGAGCTCACATTTACAGATTTTCAGCTTTGAGCCTTGAAGCGAGAGCAGCCTTTCAAATTCTCTCACTAACTTCAATGGAGAGGTGGGTAAAATTTGTCAGAGAATTTCGAAAGTATTTTAGTAGTACGTGTTTTTAAACTGCCGGTAGAGTCGTATATTTGACCGCACAGACATAAAAAGGACATCTCTGGTTTCGGCAGAGTCTTGGGTCTCGGAAAATATCCTCATTTTTTGGATTGGACGTATAGTTTTGCATCTAGGTTAACTTTTTGAGGTGTGGATTCCAGCTAAATTTGTGATTCTCTGCCCAGCTCGTTAGCGATCACAGCTGCGCCATCACCATGGCAACCAAACAGACACGCACCATGAAAGCAGAATTGGGTTAACGTTTTGGAAACCGCCAAAAGAGTTGTATTTCTGACCGCACAGACACCTAAAGGATATCTATGGTTTCGGCAGTCTTGGGTCTCGGAAAATATCCTTATTTTTTGGATTGGACGTACAGCTTTGCGTCTAGGTTAACTTGTTTGAGATGTGGATGCTAGGTAAATGTTTGTTATTCTCTTATAATCGAGCTAGCGCGATATGGCTCTCCATAAAACGGTTCGAATTTTTCTTCCACTACAGTATCGACCAACTTGGCCAAACAAGGTATGTACATTGAGCTTAAAGTGTACATAATTTAGCTAGATCTTTTTTATTTGAGCAAGTTTCACAGAAATCTGCAAAAATCGAGGCTCGAGACAGGCATAGCTGACCGTCACGAACAGCCAAACCAGGGCTGGGGTAAGTGTTTGCTGCAGCTGGCGTTAATCCTACGAACAAACGCTTCGTAACTGGACAGTTTTTACTTTTAATCGACGATATTGAACACAAATGTTAAGTAACTTGTCTTTACTGTAAATATCTTCTCCATTTTCAATTTGAAGTAACGCTAGTAGATCTAGCTTATGTAGGCAATCTCCCATTGCATCCTCTCTAGCTTCACGCCTTCGGCTATTATTCAAGCCTATGGTGTTAATACATACCACTTTGACACACTTGCAAGAAATGATCTGCTGGTTAAATGTAGCATGATCTTATTATTTACGTATAAAAAACTCACCAGGGACAACGACAACATCGGCAACCCTTCACTATGAATTATTATTTTGATGTCATCTTAAATTAAGTGTCTGAACAGGACTGGGTGTGCAGGCACGCATGATTAGTTTCTCCTCTGTCTTGAACCTGAAACCTAGATTGTAGGTTAGAAATGTTGCCAGTCTGTTGCCAATGACCAACGGTTGCTACGTTTTTCCAGCAAGTTCAAGTAATTCCAGTGTTGTCCTTTTACCTTCAAATTCGTTCAACCCAGACTTAAGCAACTGGTTTTCTGCTCAATTTTCACATTTTCCTACAGCTCATCTTTCTGAAATGTTCCCCTTTTTGTTTTGCATTTTTCTTATTCTTTTCTTCAGTTTTCTGCCTTCATCTTGCTCCAGGTCCTTTCAAAAATACCTTTCACAGCAGTATCTTCCAACTGCCAGTACTTTAGCATTTTTTTCTCTTTTCTGTACTTTACTGTCTTCATCTTGCTGCAGGTCCTTTCTAACATACATGTCAGGCCTTTTAAAACTCCAGCAAATAATATTCAGCTACATTTTCACATTTGTATGCATTGTTTCTCTTCTTTCTAATTTTTTTCACTTTTTGTTTTGCATTTTTCTTCTCTTTTCTGTAGTTGTATGCCTTCGTCTAGCTCCAGCCCCTATTTAAAATACCTTTTGGGCACTTTGAAGCTTCAGCTTATAACTTTCTACTAAATGTTCACTATTTTCAGCTTTTTTAGCATGGTCAGCTATCTCTTTTTCAGCATTCTCACTGCTGTTTCGCAGGAACAGCCTTTTCTAGTTCCAACTCTAGTTCTTCCGTAGGTTTTTTGGCCTTTTACTAGTCCTGCATACTTTCACCGATTCCTACAATTTTGGTATCAAAACGTTCAGCTCCTTCGGGAAATGTTGGCTATGACTTTTGGTATTTCAAACTTTTATTCTTTTCCAAATAATAAGGTTTATGTGCAAATTATTCTCCCATTAAAAGTAATGGTAAATCCTTTTAAATCATTAAAAAAGCTTCCTCCTCTTTCAAACTTAATTACTTCAGCATACTTTCAGCCAGGGCCGTCATTTAGGGGTGAAAGGTGATGACAATTCTATGGGCCCACAGCCCACAAAAACCCCAGTAGCCTATTATGTAGGCCATGTACTAATGCATCAGAGTTAAAACAAAGCCACAAAATCAAGCAAAATTTGAGAAAAAAAGGTTATATTTTCCGAGCATTAACACCCTACTTTAAAAAAATTGTTTGGTCCATGGTTCGCTCCTCTTTTGAAAATGTGCGTGTAACGTTATTGCTCACAAAGAAAAGAGAGGCCAGGAGCACATCAGCAATTCCTTTTAAGAAGAAGAAAGGTGAGAGTGTTAAGCTAGCTGCACAGGCGCCCTGCAGTTCACGAGACATAGCATAGCTCGCCGCGTCCAACGTGATGTTGGAGTGACTAATGTTAGGAGCTAGCGCTTAGCCAGCTACTAACATTACTGTGTTAACCGAAACAAACGTTTAACGTTACGTGTGGTCAGCAGTGTAAAATAATCACGACAAGGCTGACATTACAAAATTATCCACTAAATATCATCCACAGAAAATATCAGTAAGGTTATAATTCACCAAACATTATAATACGCTGTCAAAAAATTCCAGTAGCAGTACTGTAGGACACAATTTTCCATTCTTACATGTGTTTACTAAAACTAAACTGCTATTGTAGCCTATTGACATTAGTCTTCTTAATGTTAAGCAGGGGCTAATCTTACAGCTTGCCATCCTCATACAATAATAAAGTGAAGCTGTTTCTCTAGAGTTATGGCATTTATATGCCGATTTAGATTTTTTTATGTTAATGCCAAGACTAGGTATGTTAGTTCTTCATCAGTTGTTCCATAAAACATAACCATTAATGTGTACAAAAGCAGTGTTCGGGTGTGTTTCACCAGGTGCTTGATTTTTACATAGGCCTAATAATACCCAGTGACTCTGAGGTAGGGCTGGGCGATATGGGTAAAAAATTATCAATATAGATATTTATATTTACATTCGATAACGATAATTAAACGATAGACCACAGATCTGTAGTAGTAACTAAATAAGTCTCCTCCTCAACTTTTTCCCTACACTCGGCATAAAGTTTAGGCAGAGCGGTGTGAGAGAAATGTTTGCGGCCAGGGAGCACGTACCTGGGGTCAAGTAACTTAAGCTTTTTAAAACATTGCTTTTTATCAATGGCCTATATATCAATACCTTGGCGCAAACTCACACTTTCTGCAAGTTCCAATGAGATTTTGTTTCAGGTGGTAAAAAAGGTTTCTTATATATTAGTATTATAATTGGACCAATACGCTGTTCTTATTGGTCAAGAGACGTTCTAAGAAATCCGCAAAACCGTTTGCGGACCTCTCCAGAGGTCCGCAAACGATTTACGGACCTAGCAAGCGGTTGCCTTGGAGATGTTGACAACATGGCGTCTGCTCCAGATTCGTCGTGTTTAATTAGGGATTTTCCTACGTGTTGTTTTATTATATAAGAAACAAATATGGACTTTTTGACAGATCTAACAACACCTTTATAAGCAGAGATTTGTTAAAAAGTTTGTTAACCGAGACTGTAGGTCGAGGTCAACAAGAAGTCCAGATTTGCAGTTTGTCTTATTACCAGACTTGGTAGCCACCTGTTTGTTTACTACACTAATTTGCACCAAACATTGCTCTGCTCTTTGTCGAATTTCAAAAAGCCAAACAACTTCCAAATAACTGAAGAAGACCAACCCTTTTTATCAATAATTTCTTCATTGGAAGTTGCTCCCTCGCCTTCATTGGAAGTTGCTCCCTCGCCAGTTGCTCCCTCGCTGCCACTTTTTTCAGCAATAAGACTAATTTTCCGCGGTTGACATTAGCTACTCCATTCGAGGTGCTCAGTATATTTTAGTGAGCGTAGGCTAACATTTCTCCGCCACTTCTTGCTGCATCACAGAAATTAAATGGACAGCTTTTCCTATTTATTCTCTATCGACATTATCGAAAATGAATTAATGTTACAATACCTTTATCGAGGGAAGTCTTTACTTCGATAGTTATTTTAATTGATTTATCGCCCAGCCCTACTCTGAGTGGTTGATTGAAAAAAATTAACGAATTGGATGCATTGCGTTAGGCACTGTCCAGAACATAGAGAAACTAGAAATTAATGAAAAAATTATAATACATATAGTCTAAGAAAAAAAGTGTTGTAAAATTGATCTTTGGCGATGAAAAGTCGGGGGGCGGGGCCCCACACCAATATTCTTTCAGGGGGCCCAGAATTCCTAGCAACGGCCCTGCTTTCAGCTAGAGACACCATTCAACCTTTAAAATGTTCACAAGACATTCAGCTATTCTCAAATGATTCAGCTTTTTCAAATATTCTGCCAATTTTGAATGATGACAGTTTGAAATACATGACCATTTTTGCTCCTTTTTGATTTTTATGAATGAGCAGCCAGCAGAGTGTGCACACTGCTGGCTGATCTTTTTCTGATATTCAACTAAATTATCATACAAATTCCTCTGACGTTCATATAGTTTAACTTACAGAAACAAGTTATACCTCAAAATGTAGGACAAATTGTCCAGTATGTACAGTGGGGCAAAAAAGTATTTAGTCAGCCACCAATTGTGCAAGTTCTCCCACTTAAAAAGATGAGAGGCCTGTAATTTTCATCATAGGTATACCTCAACTATGAGATACAAAATTCCAGAAAATCACATTGTCTGATTTTTCAAGAATTTATTTGCAAATTATGATGGAAAATAAGTATTTGGTCAATAACAAAAGTTTATCTCAATACTTTGTTATATACCCTTTGTTGGCAATGACAGAGGTCAAACGTTTTCTGTAAGTCTTAACAAGCTTTTCATACACTGTTACTGGTATTTTGGCCCATTCCTCCATGCAGATCTTCTCTAGAGCAGTGATGTTTTGGGGCTGTCACTATGCAACATGGACTTTCAACTCCCTCCACAGATTTTCTATGGGGTTGAGATCTGGAGACTGGCTGGGCCACTCCAGGACCTTGAAATGCTTCTTACGAAGCCACTCCTTCGTTCATTGTCATGCTGAAAGACCCAGCCACGTTTCATCTTCAAATGCCCTTGCTGATGGAAGGAGGTTTTCACAAAAAATCTCACGATACATGGCCCCATTCATTCTTTCCTTTACACGGATCAGTTGTCCTGGTCCCCTTGCAGAAAAACAGCCCCAAAGCATGATTTTTCCACCCCCATGCTTCACAGAAGGTATGGTGTTCTTTGGCTGCAATTTGGTATTCTTTCTCCTCCAAACACGACGAGTTGAGTTTTTACCAAAAGGTTATATTTTGGTTTCATCTGACCATATGACATTCTCCCAATCCTCTTCTGTCTGGCTCGCTGTTATGACCTCTCAGGTGGGCTTTGGCTACGATGGAGAGTTGGAGAGATGGTTGTTCTGCTAGGTTCTCCTGTCTGCACAGGAACTGCAGCTCTTTTGCAGTGATGTTAAGGAGCCTAATGACGAATCATGGTCATAATTATGTTGGCCCATGCTACAGCCCTTCACCATATATATATATATACAGTATATATTGTTTTTTTATGGATTTTTTATAGTCTTTAGCAACTGGTCTAATTAGATTTCTTGAGTAGTGCAATGCATTTACATTAAGCAGACACTCTTATCCAGTGTCTTACAGAAAGTACAGGGACATTACCCGAGGCAAGTAGGGTGAATTTCCTTTCCCAAGGACACAAAGTAAAAGCACGACCGGGAATCAAACCGGCAACCTTCTGATTAATAACCTGCTTCCCTAACCGCTCAGCCATCTGACCCCCCAATACTCAACTCTCTTTCTCTTGGCTTCAGATTCCCACAGTGAATACATGTTTTTATGTATTTTATGGTTTTCTTCATTCCTTATAGTACCATACCATTAGTAGAATAGAATATCTTTTTTGTCATTGTACAAAAAATTTAACTTAGAAAATATATTCTAATCTATTGTACTAATGGAATGGTATTTGAGCAGCCAACAGATATGTAGCCTACTAGGGAGAGTGCGTCAGATGTTACCTCTGGCCTTGACCACACAACAAACAACCATCAATGCCCAGAACATCAGTTGGGGAACATCAGTAAAGATGCATACAAATATGTTTAGCCCAAGAACATATATCACTGTTATAAGTTATAGCATATTGTGTGTCCTAAATGCTTTTACAGCAGGCTGTTTATCAAAAGCCTGTAAACTCAATAGGTTGGAATGGGCCTGGGCTTTCCTTTTATATTGGTTTAGAAAAGGTTTAGTTATTTTTATATGTGTACTTATGCAGTGTTTTTCTTCATAATTTCTCTTTGGCAACAAAACGTTGATTGTATCCAGGGTAGACAATTTTACTAAATATATATAGGCCTACATTTTCCGAAACATTTGTCACCCCGATGCTGTTCGAAAGTTAGAGTGCTTGCAGAGTTCTATTCGAAGGATCTGTCTAAGGCCGATGATGTGGTTGACAAATTTGTTACATTTCGTAGGCTACTATATACCGTGAGCTGAGCATGGAAAAACATTAACGAAACACACACAGCATCCTACCACTTCTCATTGAAAACGACATGGACCGTGCTTTCCCCAACCTTTCCATTCTCTATTGCATTTACTTGACAATTCCGATAAGCAGTGGCAGAGAGGACTTTCAGTCATCTGAAATTGATAACGAGTTTCTTGCGATCAAGCATGGGAGAGCGCCTGTCCAACTTAGTGCTGCTGTGCCAGATTTGCTAACGATAAGAACAGACATATGATGATTTAAATAGACAAGGGCATTTGTTGTGGCCTATGTTAGATGTCTGCACATAGCCTATTCTGCCTTTGTAAAACTAAAGTTATATAATGTGTCATGTTTTGACCTGTGTATAGGCTATGAGTTGTGCCAAAGCATGTGCAAAGCTCTAAAACTTTGTCGGACTGAAATGTGGAGTTAAACCGTTGAACAGTTTTTCACCCGTTTTCAGCTCAGGATTTGTTTAGGCGGGACAAAACCCAACCTATCTACGTCACAGCCACCCAGTGGCGGATTAAGTGATTTGGGGGCCCCAGGCGAAGACAGGCATGGGGCCCCCTTAACTCCTAATCTCACTCGCTTCAATCGTCATTATTATTATAATAATAATAACTAGAGGCTACAATTTCTAGAGAAATTGTAGGGTGTGCTTGCTAGCGTTGGTTGTAGAAGGGTCAGTTTATTAACTGTAATTTTACAACTGATATTTCTGTATATTTTATATAAAAATGCATATGCCATTACTATTTATGGAGATTGCATAGATTTAAAAGCATACATTTGTTGCTGCTCATTTACAATTCAAAATACAAAAAGTGAAGCATAGAATAAAACGGTTGTCTTCTCATTTCCCCTGCAAGAGGGAATATTAATAAGCTACAGCAGCCTCAGTTGAAAAATTGGATCAAACAAAAATATTGGGCAATCCGGTGTAAAACGGTGCTAACCTCTATGACACTAAGTTTTTCCCTTCTAGTGATATTTTCAAGCATTTAGCCTGCTCATATTGCATTGTACAATATTGTCACCGGCAGTATTTCAGATGGAATCGCGATTCAAACAATACCACCTGCTGACTGAAAATATACCCCCAAAAACGTAAATAAGCTTGATATTTATTTAGGGGGAAATGGCTAATTCAAAACAAGTTTGCTGGAAGCGATCATTGTCAGTAACAATGCAAAATTTGGTCTCAGTATAGAGACCTCCGTGGAGAAGCTGTCCCCGATAAATTGTGCAACTAGCAAGCTAGCCTACAGTAGCTGCTGTTGCTAGCCAAACTTCACTAAGCAGCACTTGTGCTAGCTTCCGCATCATTGGATACCAGTGGAGAGAAAAATGACGTTTCCTTCAGCAGTTTCAGTTTGGAAACTACTTGTTTACTCTCCTCTTTTGGCTTTCTCTTTTGTGCTCCACTCGGGAAGTTGCGTTCCATGTAGCAAATTGTTTTTTGCATTCACTTCACTGTTCTACTGTCTCATATTTACCGGCTGAAATGACGTGCTTTGCTGCGCAGTTGCTACAATCGATAGAATAGTCCACAGTAGAATGGGGTGGGAGGGGAAGCCTGCGTTGACACAAATAGAATAAACGCTCTGTTGGTACTTTGTTGATACTTTTGGGAAAGGTTTTGACTTTTAATTGATTTGTATTTCTGTTATAGTTATTATTGATCATATAGTATTTTTATGGAGTCTTTCAAGGGGCCCCCTGGCAGCTGGGGGCCCCAAGCGGTTGCCTACTTTGCCTAATGGGTAAATCCGCCCCTGCAGTCACCTATATACGTCAGATCACAGACGGTTTATATACAGGGTTTCTGCAGGTTTCAAATATAAGACCTTTTTAAGACTTTAAGACCTATACGATGCATTACCAAAGTTCAAATCAAATCAAAGAATTTGATTTAAATGAATTTAGTCATTGAAAAAGCATACATTTTACACATAGGTTAATCACAATAGTAACCTTCCACACCCAACATTGTGCCAAATCCCCCAAACCTTACCCTCAAAATGAAAATAGGGTGAAACAAACTTGCCCTCAAATAGAGAAAGTGTGTGAGTGAGTGTGTGACTCCAGCGCCTTCCCACCCAATTGAATATTTTTTCGGCAAAGTTTGCAGCGAGCCTCGTACCTGGAGCTGGGTACCGCTTGTAACCAACAGCGGAAATCGCTCTGATCTAGCATGTCTCGTTCAAAGTACACTTTCCCATTTTCCACACATAGATGAATTTTAACAAACTGTGAGGAGACACAGACGTATTTCGCGGGCAGGTATTGCATTTATCACAGGATTTGTAGTTTTATCACCGCATACGTACCAACACCAAGATTCCACTGAAAGAACTACAACCACCGAACCAATGTTCTGAGGGCACCGTTCGGCTGGTTTAGCTTCACTCAATTTTTTTAGCTACGACTGTTTGCTACTTTATAATAACTTTCTGCGGCCAGCGTTTCTGGAAATGAACAAGGGTAAAACTTTTTTATACCTGACTAGATTAAATTTAAGACCACGGATGAAAATCTAGCAGTTTTTAAGACTTTTTTTAAGGCCTTAAATGTAAAGTTCAGAATTTAAGACTTTTTAAGACCCCGCGGAAACCCTGTATAAAACCTGCATTTTGTTACTTAGCTGGTACGATCCAAAGTAATTAACACATAAAACACTCTACAGGTAGGGCTGTTCTGATATCTGCAATTGATTTAGCTAGTTGTTGCTGTTGTTGCTAAATTCAATACATTTGAGCACCTTCAGGCGACGCAACACTCCCCCCCCCCCCCCCCCCCCTCAGTATCAAGCAGAGAAGAGTGCTGATTTTCTCACAATTTCAAAGCCTAATTTAACATACTTGTCTGTTTTTTTTCATTCGAATTTAGATGTGTAGTTAACAACACATTCTTCTGTGGTGTGATGAACTTAACTAATTTTCAGTTCTGCTTTACAGACACTTTAACTTTGATCATCAGTAATTAATCTGTGTTGATGAATACAATTTTGAAGATTCAGCTGAGCAGCATTCACTGCTCTCCCCAGTGAATCTCTCCCCAACAGGGCACAGAGGAAGGTGTAGGAAGAAGCGTGCATCTCAGTATTTATACCAAGGTGAGGACGGAGAATAGGTCTGTGGTTTGAAATGTTTGACAATAATGGAACACAGGGTGCTAGGTCGTGAGGAAGAAGCAGTATGCGGGAAGCGAGCGACGGTGAGAGAGTGCTGCGAGCATGATGCCTCTTAGTGATCCCATCTTGTTCTGATAACTACCATCTCCCCAGGTGGTTGCATACATACAATCCATACAATCCTCCTTTCCATCGCCACCAACACCGGCCCCTCCAACACCCCCATATTCACCACCACCACCAGCCTCTCCACCACCATCACCAGTCACTTCACTACCAATAGCCCTTCCTTCACCACTATCCCCCCCCCATCACCAGCCCTTCCACCCCTACCACTAGCCCCTCTACCTCCACCACTACCAGCCTATCCTCCCCCTTTCCTAGGCCCTGTCCCGAAGCTGGCGCTCCACCCTTGCAGGATCAATGCTGCTACCGGGGCAAATGGGAAAAAACTAGTTTGTCTTGGCTTCTAGCCTGCACCCCTCCAGCCCAGTCATCTCACCTCCTCCACACACCCTCTGAGAGTCGAGTCAGTCAGTGATCTTTTATTGATAGTAGGCTGGACCAGACCCAGGCATACTCAAAAGGAAACTGGGGAGAAACTCTTTGCTCTTGATCAGTTGCGCTGGCTGCAACATGTGATGACAGTTTGTGGATTTACTTAACCTTGATCAGTTTCTGTGTCAATTGTAAAAAATTCTCATACATACATGAGCAATTTGATATTAATGACACATTAATGGCACATAACAGCACTTGACAGTTTATAAATCTTGAGATTCTTGAACACAATCATCAGGCTAACACTGGGAAATCATTTGTTGAGCGAATTCTGGTCATGATAGTTTACTCTATTACTCATCTGTGTGACAGACGACTTACCATTCATATACCTGTACGGTTTACATCACACCATGCCGTGCAATGCTGAGTAAGGCTTTCTCAAAGCCGCATGTCACTACAGTGATGAAGAAATGTGAGGTGGATATGACACAGCCATCGGAGCAGCACTGTCCTTCCCTCTCTCCCTCCACAACACGCCAAAGGTCTGTTAATTAGGCTCTGATCACTCTGCTAATGAATGGTGGCTTTTTAGTGTGCTGCCGTGAGCAGGTGGCAGAAATATCCCTTTGATTGGTGTGATAATTGCCAGCTCTTGTTGGTGGGCTGTGGTCACACCTCTGGCTTTGGGAGGGTCGGAGTCAAGTCAGACAGAGTTGCAATGTAATCAATAATATTGAGCTGGAGGTAGTATTAATAGTGCTTTTGGCCAGTAGATAGGGCCGTGGTCATGCGTGGGTGGGCAGGGGGCAAACAGACAGACAGACTGGCAGACAGACAGGATTGGGAGGCAGTCCGGCAGGCAGACGGACAGGTTCACCATGCTACAATTACACTATATTCTGTTTATACTGCCTCTGGCCATTGATGCCTTTACTGTGTGATGTTAATAGTCTATACCAATGTCACACCTGTGAATCAGATCCAAGTGAGTCTTTTGAAGCAGAAAAAATAAAACAATAGCAGACAGACAGGACTGAGGCAGAGAAGGAGAGTTTGGTAAGCTAAAAGGAAGTGAGAGAGGGTTAGACTTATGCTGGAAGGCTGATGGAGGAGGTATTGGAGAGGGTGAGAGAGGAGTGATTTGGTCAGAGGTAGGGAGATAGAATAGAGGGCTGAAGGAAAGATGCATAGTGACAATGTAGATGAGGACAGGGCAGTGCTGTGGAGTGGTGACTTGTGTGTGCGTGTATGTCTGTGTGTGTCCAGGGCTTTCTCACTGCTCTCTCAGTGTTCTCTGCGCTCTGAAGGTAATTGCCTCAGACATGACTGATTACTTAGCAAACCTCTCTTGGCCTATCCCCTAGACCTTCCGACACTATCTAAAGCTAGACCTAACCCTTAATTACTAGAGCACCTCTACACAATCACCCCAACTCAACTGTGCTCTGCTCAGCTACTCTGCCACGCTGAGCTGTACACCTGTGAAACACAGTTGCTAACAGCTGGACTTAGTCAAGCTATTCTCAGCCTGGGCCAGAGGTGGTCCACGCCACCAGTCCTTGCCATAGTATTGCTCACACTCTGTTCAGCCCCCCCGTCTTTGTCTTTCAAGATCCTAAGAACAATCCGATAAACAACAGACAATGCCCCCCCCCCCCCCCCCCCCCCCATTCCTCTCCAGTTATGACACAGTTTGGAACAATTACTGAGGTTTTGGTAGTCATACTGGGTAAGGTGGATGTGAAAGGGAAGATCTGGTCTCCTTGTCTAGAACAGACATCCAGCAGAGTAGACCCCGAAGCCATTTGTTTTGAGAATAATGGCTGGCTGATGAAGTTATTGGCTGGCTAGCCAGCTCAGCCAAAACCTAAATAGCTGCTGCAGCCGCCAAAATGTTAATAGCTACAAATGGCTGAAGCTGCCACTTCATGTCTACAGATGTGTATGTTATACTGATTTACTAGATCTCAATATTTCCAAGTTCTAAACAGTGTTTCCTCTAGGATTAGGAGCAGTGGGGGCAGGTCTGTCCGCCCTATCAACAAACGTGCAATTGACTGTAGCTAGCAAGGGAAGAATACAAACAACGAAAATCACCAGTTAACTTAATTTAAATTAAAAATAACTATAGGCTAATACAATAACAGGCTTAAATAAACTGACAATGTCGGTTATATGATTTACACTTCTTAAGGACGCACACACGCAATCTCAACATGAGGAAACACTGCTAAAAGAGTAGCCTACAAAAATATTGATAACTAGTCCTGACACAAAGACAAATGGCATTGTAGTCCTGACAAAACGGCATTCATACTTCCAAAAACTGAAGATCTAACAAAAGTCTGAGTATCCAACGTAGAAATTAGGAAAGTATGTGAGAACAACACAATTACCGTTTCTAGTTGTTTCCGCCATTTCAGCTCAGCGTGAGAGAAAAATGCATTCTTTCTTTTACTGTTTATGTGTCTATGATCATCACTATAGGAAAACGCGCAATTTTAATTGGTCATCAAATCACTGAGTCCTGTGTATCTTTGCAACGAGCACGATAATGTGGCGAATCCGGTGTGCAACATTGATTTAGTTTATCATTTATTTTTCGAGTGTGTATGTCTCTATGTGATAGATAGAATTATTGTTTGATGCAAATAATTTCATCTGGCTCAGCCAAAAAATATCAGATGGCGGCTCAATTTGTCTGACAAAATTATTAGCTGGCTTTGGCTGAAACTTAAATGGCGCTGCTTATCGGCGCTTGGCGACGGCTTCGGGGTCTACAGCAGAGAAGAGACAATCAGAAGTATATATCCAAACAAGGTACAATGCTGCCTCATCTATGCATACTCAGTGATCCCATACAGTCCGGGCACCCTCTGTGTTTGTAGGAGCTGTAAATACTGCTCTGTTCTGGCACTGTGTTCCTATCCGTCATCCCTGCTCTACCAAGCTCATTAAACCACTAGACCCAGCCCTGGTATGAGACTGCTCTGGTACCCCATCATCTCTCCTTTTCAGTTTCTTTCAGGTTTTTTTCTTTCTTTCTTTTCTCTGTCTCTCTTTTCATTTTCTATCTTTTTATTTCTCTATCTTGCTCTATCTTTTAATATTCTAGTTTGCCTCTTTGCCTTTAGGGCGATTACCTATAGTAGAATATCAGTTTAGTAGCTTGTTAACTTCAGTTTTAACTAAAGCTGCTAGACAGCTGCATAAATACCACACGCACTGGCCAGGGTGATAACATGTACCTAGCTATGTTTCCAGGCTGTGATATCAACACCCTGTATTTTTGTACGCAGTTTGTACTGGTTGGCTCCTGCAATTCCACACAGCGGTAGTCTAGATAGCTCAGCTGTACAAGTTACTTACCGGTCCAGGGTCAGGACTGAATCTAGGCGCAAAACAGAGCGCAGCCGGCTTCTCCAGGTGAGGAAATTGATACATTATATCTGCAAGGAGGATCTCTCCTGTAGCAGATAATTCTGTTCTCCAAATCACAGGATGTACCAGCTGTGATAGCAATCTACGGTACTAACGACCATATGTCCTGTAGAGCAATCGATGTCATTCAATATACAAACGATTGAAGTGGATAAGCGAGAGGCGGTTTTCCCTACTTACAGCGTGGATGGTGGGTTACATGACCCCCTAGTCAGGGCTGTTGTTACTAAGACATAATGATCACTTGAATTATCTAGTTTTCCAGAAATACAATTCAAGCTTATTCAAATTTTTGGGGGCTTATTTTCAGTTTGCAGCTGGTACTGTTTGAATCGCGATTCTAGCTAAGAAAGCCTGCTACCTGTGACAACGTTGTTAGAATCAGTTCGTTTCGAAAAAGGTTCTTTATTAATGAAATGCAATATAAGTAAATGCTTAGGAATATCACAAGAACGAAAAAAACTTGAGGGGAAGTTTGTCATAATGTTTAGAAAATCTTTTACACAGGATTGCAATTTCTTCGTTTTGATGCAACTTTTTCAACTAGTGTGGCTGCCACATAGATTATCTCCATTCCCTCTTGCACTAAGGAAAATAAGAGAACCCTGTTTCATTCTACACTTCACTCTTAGCATTTTAAAGTGTAAATGAGCAGCAACACGTATGCTTTTTAATCTATGCAATTTTCATAAATAATGAGATATACGTATACTGATTACAGAAATATCAGTTGTATCTCATATATATTTATTCTTACAATTTATTTTCCCACCCCTAAGGATCCCTCAATATTTTGACGACATAAACCTTTTGACACCGGCGTTGTCTGTGTTGTTAGCGTTTGCGTTACTTGTATTTTTATTTTCGTTCCGTTGCACGATTTAGGAGCTTATACATTTTGGTGGGCAAAGAGTGCCTTGTGTGCACAAAGGGAACTCAGTGCATGCCTAATGTCACAACGTCACCACACGACGCATAAATACAATGTGCATAGATGTACTTGTAAGACTGTTGCACAGCAAGTATCATATTGTGCCGTGGTGTACTAGCAGCATCCTACTGCTAGTACCAGAATCCTAATGCCCTAGCATTTAGTGAGGCATTTGTATTTCCAATATTCACAATACGTCTACTTTTCATTTTACATTCTTCTGACATTTGTTGGTATTAAACATTGTCAAGAGTCTTCATATGAACTTGTGATTGAATCAGAGTATCGGTTTTATGATTAGTGGATGTGTAAAGCATTATTTAAGCATTCGAAAGAATAACATTTCCCTTTCATTTAAAAGTTTTTGGAGATGTTACCATACATGGTAACATTTGGTAGTGTCCTTGTGTGTAACAGATCGAGTCCCTTGGTCAATGTGGCTTTGATTGAGAAACACATGAAAAATGTGCAACAGTTTTCAATTCACCAATATATTAATAATTTGGCCATTTTGTATTATATTCCTTACTGCCAAATATCAAATGGAAGACATGAATCTGTGAGGCTGGGTGTCACCCTGCCCCCACCTTTCATATGTGACACAGTGCAGTCAAAAGGGGACGTTGTCGGCAAGGTTATTTCTCAGTTTAACAGATTGTGAAAGTACATATTGTAAGCTTTCAAATGATGTGTCATACATTGAAATCAGAAAATAGTTGAAGATACGTGTATCTGAATGTTGTTAAACCTGGAAAGCTCTAGCCAAGATAATCGACGTCAAAGATTTTGGACTTTTTCACACCTACAGAGAGGTTCTGATTCTGATTATTGTGCACTCTCCTTTCGTATGCCCCTGTAGTAGGTATTGCATTTGCAGTATATTGCAAACCATAAATCGAGTTGCATCGAGTTGTTGGTGCAAATGATATCTTCCGAAAACAGCCTGAAAGATGTAGTTTACCAGGTCAAACAAAGAAAAATTCCTCCTGTGCACAATGCAATGCCTGGGATTAGTTTATTCGTCCTATGTAGTCCCTGGATGTAGGTTAAAACAAAATGACAAAAATGTACACCGAACACAGAATGCATGCTTGAAAGTTGATACAACTACTTGTGAAACATAATATTTACGGGTACTTGAGTCAAGATCAAATCTGCCGGTTCACTACTTGATAAGGAGGGGGGATGGGATCGTACTTTTTACAGACACAGCCTACATGTGAACCATTACAGGTAGTACCACCGTGCTAGTCCAGGGGAGAAACGTCTGCACTGTATTGCAAATTATTATGTACTTAACTTCTGTTGTGTGGCCAATATTTAACCCCCTACAAATCCTACACATCTATTTAGTTGGTTTTCCTACATGGTACTGTAGCCTACAGGAAAATATGTGATGGCAAATGTACAAAGTTTCAGAATGTGTTTACATATGGGGTGGAAATGCCATCACTTTGAAAATGGGGGGCAAATTTCCCATTTGATTTACCATCAACAGCTTGCCATGCTCAAAATTAACTTTTTTCTTGGTATCTCAGGTACTTCCAACTTGAAAACGTTAGGAGCACCCATCAAATATTTAGGAGCACCACAACAAATTTTGGGGGGGGTTAGAGATATATTTTGTGCGCTAGTTAACTCCCCGTCATTTGACAACGGACGGCAGTGACAAGGGGTGATTGCCTGCTAATATTCACCAATCTAAAATCTGCACTAAAGTTAAGAACGTAAAGATGAGGTGTAGTTGGTTATGTAACGTTGGATAGAACAGTGGACAAGTCACTGTTTCAGCTCATAGCAGGCATATATTGTGCAGTAGGGTAATTAACGAGCGTTTTGTAAAGAAAGTAAAACAGGTAGCACCATAACGGTAATTTGTACCTGCACAAAATGCTTCTATATATTTTTTTAGGTCGCAGACACGGTTTTGTGAGTGTATGCAACCAAAATGGCACAATTTCAAGTCCTGGCTTGAGTTATTCAGCACTGTAGAGAGATGGAAAAAAAGAGTAATAACAATTACAATAGGCTTCCTCATACCGGCAAAATACTAAAACTAACAATTACAATAGGTTTCCTACTGCCGGAGGAATCCTAAAAGTCTTGCAAAAGGGCACTTGTCTATTCAAAGGACAAAAGGGCAGGTTCTTGAGCATCTGCACATCATTGATGTACTTTCATGTGTATTTGTGCATGTGTGTTTTCCCCAGTGCAGAGCAGGCCCCAGTGATGTTGTGGCATGTGTGTCCTGGTGGCAGGATGACAGGAGTCAAACTTCTCCTTACCTTCTTCATCCTCCAATCTGTCTGCGAAGGTGAGGCTATTCAACAGTCAAACTCACGCAGACACATGCTCATACACACAAATACTCCTAACCTCCTCTTAGTTTTCTAATGCTCAAAACCCTGAAATGCTGTCTTTTCCTAATCTCTTGCACTCTTCAACCAGCCACTTTACTTCTTTCTTTCCCCCCTTTCCTTCTCTGCCTTGTTTCTTGCTCACCACCCTCACATCTAAATGTTTTCATTACTTCATCCTCCCTTCCTTTTTTCTCATGCCCACTTTTCTTCCTCTACACCTGATTATCCACTTTTACAAGATTTCCTGGCATGGTGTATGTGTTTGAGAGAGAAAAGGTGTGTGTTTGTTTGACAGGGGAGGTATGTGTGTTTAAAAGAGGAGATATGTGTGTGTTATGTGATGCTGAGTAAACTGCTGGTGACAGTCTTGCTGTGACAGTAACCCCACCAGAAAAAGCAACACAATGAATTAAGTGAATGCCACGACAACTTTGGATCAAGCCCAATGAGTTTATCAAAAGCTTTTACTCTGGATTCCTCCACTCTCTCCAACCCTGTCTCCCATCTCCCCTCTATTTCAACCATTAGCAAACTGATTGGATCATGTCCATTCTCAGATGTCTCCCTGAGGAGGCAGCTTGTCCAGCAGGTTAAACGTTGTCTCGAGGCATAGCTTGTGTGCTTCTCTGGGTAATCCATCCTTATCTAGGTGGCCGAGCACCCACCCATTCTCCTAAATATAAAAGTGCAGATCCAGATGCAGCTTGTTGCTCCTTTAAACACCACGCCTTAGAGCATAGCCCTCAAAGCACTACTCCCTAGTAGTGTTGTCACAAAAACTAGTACTCCAGTACCAAGACTGTACCAGGATTTCTTTAGTTTCGGTAGAGTCAGATGCTGGCAAGCAGTTCGCATAAATCTCACCAGAAGCCGCTAGCGGCTCTCTGAAAAGTTACTAGAAGTCGCTAGATTACATTCTTTATCACTAGGGAAGATGTAAAGTTGCAAATCTTGCAAAAAACGTTGTTAAATTGGCAACACTGGACAAGTAGCTAATGCTGCAGGGGCTCCAATAATAGTTGTTGACAAGAAAGTTGGAAATAATGTGGTTGTGAGGCAGATGACAATGAGAACATCGTCGATCACCAGAAACCAGTTAGCAACAATCACCATTCATGACCTTTATGGTTTGCAGCTTACTGCAAATGCAATACCTAATACAGGGGCATATTAAAGGAGAGGGTACAAGAATCAGAATCAAAATTAGCTTTAATTGCCATGTAAGTTCACACAAGGAATTTACTGTGGCAGAAGGGTGCATACAATAAACATATATGGATCTTAAATATAAACATTTGAGAATGTACAATAGTCTATACAATATTCTAAACAACACTATACAATGTAAAATGTAAAATAAGATGTGCAATGTGACTGGTAGAGACGAGATGACTTGTGCAATATGCAATAATTGACCTATCGCTAAGCCCCGCCCCTCGAATGCAAACGGGCCAATGGTAGTTTAGTAACAGCTGCACTCGGACATCTTCAGTTTACAACTCCATAGAGTAGCATTAGGAAAAGAGATTCTTCTCTTGTTTTATCGGGTTTGTTGTAATTAAGTGTAAAAACAATGGATGAACGATGTGCATGGGGTAGATCCAACACTGATACGAGGTATCATGAGAGGATTGGCAATGGGGTAGCCTATATTTTATCCCATTTCCCAAAACAAGACAGGGCCAAAGGTCTCCGGTGAATAAAGCTGTGTGGTAGACCACACGGTCAACTCAATGTAACGAAGATAAACAAGGATGTCATCACATTATTGTCTTTGACAGTACCGGCTTACTTTCACCACTGATCTTATGCCAGGCTGAGGCAAGTTATCTCTGGTTAAAACTAGCTAACATTAACGTTATTAGCTACGTATAACGTTTGGATAGCTATTCACTAGCTAGAAAGTTAGGACACTGCCCTGTCAGGGACAGGGTAATGCTAGTAAATAAACTAATAAACGTAGGTTTACCTCTCAGCGCCTATCCAGATTAGTTAAATTAACTGAAGGTAAATTAATGTAGCTAATCTAGCCCTGCGGTGCATCAACAATGCTTGTATTGCCAAGCAATATATCGTGGATATCCACGATTCAGGATACGATTTGCCAAGACTCTTGGATGTTTTTATCCTGAATCGTGAATGACCGTGAGATATAGCTTCTCCCTCTTGCATTGAGATCTGTAAAATGTCCGAGTTAGCAACAGTAACTAAGGGGGGCGGGGCTTAGTGATGGATGGACTTAAATAAATTAATGTGTTTATGACAGTGAGAGTCCTTAGCCTTGCTGATGAGGCCAGCCCAACAGGATTAACACATTTTTACAGAGGCTTTTAGATTACATAGTTTGCTGAAATTTATGTTTTGGTACGTAGACCGTAGACTCCCACCACTAGATGACCACCCCTACAGCACCACCCCTGGTGCACCACCACTTGAGCATCAACCACAGAGCGTCACGCCTCGACCCCCCCCCCCCCTCCCCCCCAGAGCACCAACCCTTACATTACCACCCCAAGAACCCCACCCCTAGATCATCACCCCTGGAGCATCACCACCTGAGTACTACCTCTAAGAGCACTATCACTAGAGCACCACCCCAAAAGCACCATAGTGTGGCCATATTTCTGGCACCCGCTAAGATCCCCCACTACCTGGCGTGCTGGCCCTGTACTGAGCAGTGTGCAGCGCCCTGCCTTTCAAAGCAGTGATTAATTCTATCAAGGGCATCACATCAAACGGCGTCTTCTAGATCAGGCATCTCTGTGGAAAGAAGCCCGCCAGGCTGATCAAAAGACGTCTGCTTTGTTCTGTGATCATCTGGACAAAATAGCTTGTTCTGCTGCCTCTGCCTGGCCGCCAGAACACTGCCCAGGCCCCCATACTGCCCAGGCCCACACACACAGCATGTCATACAATTGTAAACCAAGGGGTGACAGATCTGTTTACAGACAGATCCAAAACCAAGTTTTCAAAGACAAATTCTAAACACACATACAAGACAACAAATAGAATACCACATCCATGGACTCTTGGAGTAAATGTTTCCTCTACATTCACTTGTAGCCAGTAGAAGACGGTGTCGTCATACCAATAACTCTCTCGCAACATGCAGTTTATTGCACCAAAACAGTACTTTTACCATTTGAATAGTGATGGATTTATATTAGTAAAGTAATTGGAATATTTTGAATATTTCTGTTTTCACAGCCTCAAACCAGCCTCCGCGCTTCACCAATTACTTCTTCCAGTCCTACCTGCTCATCTATGAGAACACGGCAGTGGGTGAGTCTCTGTCCTGGTGTGTGTGTGTCTATGTGCTTGTGCATGTGTGAGTGTGTTTGTGTGTGTGTTCAACTATTCTTGATGGAACCAGAAATAGCAAGAGTAGTAAACAAAGGTAAGATTGTACTCCAACATTGTCTTTGTCCTCATGTTCAAATACATTTCTATTTCAGGGGGATTAGGTTTATAGTTCGGGTTAGGATTGTGAATGTCTTTATGTGTGTTTGTGTCTGTCTGTCTGTGCGTGTGTTTGTTCAGATGATACTGTAGGAAAACCCCCATAGCCTAGCAGCGCTGGGCTTAAAGGGGTCATTGACAGGGGCGGATCTAGAAAAATATTCATGGGGTGGCAAGAGGGTGGCAGGAGATTTTGAGGGGTGGCACCCCCGTGGCAGAAGTATATATGCTGATTTAATCCCAGTCATATTAATCAATAGGGCTGTCCCCGACTAAGATTTTCTTTGGTCGACCAAAACTCAACTAATCGAACTTTGAAACGCTTAAAATAAAAAGGAAAACATTTTTGCGCTCTGACTCAATGGCTGCTGGACCTTGCAGATTCAGCCGCTAAAAGCCTACTAATAATAAGACTCGTATCACCACTCCTATTGTAACCGAATGCCGATGGTATTTAGTATCTCATACAATGTACTACAAATAAAAAATCTTGTTTGTTTAACATGCAAATCATCAGAGCGCGCTTATCACTGCCTGAAAACTTGCAGCATGCAAACTTACGTAGAGGCTGAGTGGGGAACGTTGCAACAGAGAAAGATTTTGTCTTGGCCGGAGAAGATAATGTCATTCGATTTGGATGTGATTCTTATAATAGGCATATTAATATGCTTATTAAAAAAGGAATTCCTAGGAAAAAAGGAATTCCTTTTTCAACCCAGCGTGAGTGAAGTAGGGCTAGACCAACTTACGTTTTTCGGTGGTAGGCTACATCATTTTTGACATCGAACTAGGACAAATAAACCGTTGCTGGCAGAGTTTGCATTCAACGTTTTTCGAGTCACCCGGTACTTCGTTAGTGTAAATGTACTTTAATGAAATGCCGCCATACCACAGATGCCTTTGCCATTTTGACTAATAACACCGACAAAGTAGGCTATGGCAGAGTTTGTAGTTCTGCAGCCAATTGTGCTCGTGCCGTGTGCAAAATACCAAAACAAAACAAAGCGCAGATTAACGAAAGGAAAAACAGTAACACCTTTTCTTTTAAATTATATATTTTTTGGTTTATTTGTCTTAAATAATATAATCTATAATTTCTGTTGAACATTTAGTTAATTCAGCAATGATGACACAAGCGGGAATCAGATCTCACACTGCCTAATGGCAGCTCGACTAAAACAATATTAGTCGACCAAGAGCATATCGACCAGAAAATCGACTGGTCGACCAAGTGGGGACAGCCCTATTAATCAATGTTTATTTGGAATCAATGTCTATTCAAATGGCTGCTTGGTTTTTCGGCATTCGGGCTGTCTACTCTTTTATGACACGGAGCCTTAACGGAGGTACCAATATGAATGTCTGTTGAATCTGGAATAAAAACCTGATTTCACCTTAAGGCCGATATATGCTTCTGCGTTTTTCGAAAAACGGACACATGGGAACGCCCTCGTCTCCGTGGAACGCCCTCTCCAAGCTCTCCGTCAGCCCTCGTAGAGCCTCGGAGAGCTTGACGTGCACCGCCTGAATTTTCTAACATCCGTCATAGCTAGAGAGCTATGGAGAGCTACGGAGACCAATCCTTTAATTAGCTAACGATGACACGGATGTAAACAAATAGACCATAACGTCAATAACATCTGTTCAGGCACACCGAGTACAACGCTTATGGAGTTAGATTAGTTTCATAATTCAAACAAACAAACGCAACACGATTCAAACAAATTTAACACGATCCAAACAAACGTAACACGATTCATACAAACATAACACGATTCAAACAAACAAACGTAACACGATTCAAACAAACGTAACACGATTCACAAATGTATTTCGTGATTCACAATTGTAACGCGATTCACAAATAAATGACCCTATTACATTCGTTTGCAACCTGACAAACACAAGTTACAAATCCCTGCATTCGTTGGTGTGAATCCTTGCATTCGTTCGTGTGGATTTTTGGAACTTTCCTGACGCGCTTTGAGCCACAAATGCATTTTTTCTAAAAGATATCCTCAGCAGCCTATCAGATCGTCTCTTCCAATTTTAGCCAATCACCGGAGAATGTCTAATATGGGTAGACGGGCTCTGCGTTAGCCTAGGAAACACGGAAAATGACTAAACATGAATCCTGCCATTCTCAACAATATTTAATCAGGTATGATCATCGGTTTAATAAGATTAACAAGCAATATTTCACCTACATGCTACCAGACGACATTGCTCATTATCTGAAGGAGACGATGTCCGTCATTATGGCAGGTTGTTGAAGTCCACATAGACACGTTAATATGATTGGCTAAAATTGGAAGAGACGATCTGATAGGCTGCTGAGGATATCTTTTAGAAAAAATGCATTTGTGGATCAAAGCGCGTCAGGAAAGTTCCAAAAATCCACACGAACGAATGCAAGGATTCACACCAACGAATGCAGGGATTTGTAACTTGTGTTTGTCAGGTTGCAAACGAATGTAATAGGGTCATTTATTTGTGAATCGCGTTACAATTGTGAATCACGAAATACATTTGTGAATCGTGTTACGTTTGTTTGAATCGTGTTACGTTTGTTTGTTTGAATCGTGTTATGTTTGTATGAATCGTGTTACGTTTGTTTGGATCGTGTTAAATTTGTTTGAATCGTGTTGCGTTTGTTTGTTTGAATTATGAAACTAATCTAACTCCATAAACGCTCGCCTTCTGCGTAGGAGTAACGCGTATCTATTAAGTAATAATACTTGTATCTGAAGTAGTACACTAACTAAACTGGTAAATAAATTATAGAGATGGAGCAGCATATTACTTTTACCTTCCATGTTCATCTTGACATTAGCTATAGCTATAGAGCGCAAGCTAACCCCAGTGTCATGGCAACTGAACGTCATCGAATCTGAAAAGCTCAGTGGACCCGTCCACACTACTATGCGAACGCGGCGTTTTCAAATGTCTCCGGGTAGGGGAGCGTATTCGAAAAGCTTAGTTTTCAGTGTCCGAATACGCCGTATTAGTGTGGACGGGAGGTGCAAACGCAGACGTATGTTGCGTTTCTAAATTTACCCGGGCTAGTGTGGACGTTGTCTCTGTCTCTCAACCGCTCTCACCACTGCAAGAGTCCTCTCGGTGAGAGGACTTCATGAAGGATGTTTTGTTTTGTTCCCGCCCACTTGAAATCAAAGCGTGATTGGTCAATTTGCCCATCACTCTTCACACCAAAACACATAGCTTGGCCTTCCCCAGGATCCTAGTCCTAACCAATGAATGAGCCAGCTAACTGGGCCTAAATAGAGACAGACGATTCTGATTAGATAACATGTTTTCAGGACATGAACTTGACAGTAAGCTTAACTATAGAACATAGATGAGAGAAAATGTATTCAATGTATTGTATTAAATTAAATGAGATATATATATATTTTTAATTATTTATTGGATACTTTATTATTAGTATTGAATATATTATTATTTATAATTTGTTTAGGCCTTCTCTGGAGGCGTAGAAGGCCCTGAAGGTTCCCCCCTGGGATACGTTAGCATTGCTAATAACTGTTACCGACAAAATCATACTACAGCTTCCGGTTGTGATGAACTTAAGGTCGGAATGGACCTCTTTTCAGCAACAGCTTCATAGCAAATCCTGCTTTACATTGTCCCAGGTTTTTAAAACCTTCCTTGATGAAATGATTCGCGCAAATGTGTTGAGAGTCGAACTGCACAGGGATCTTCTACCCTACGGTATAGACAAACATCATGCCCGTTTAGTCAATGTTAGCTAGATTAACGCTGATTTGCAAGGAATGCAAGAACAGCTAGATAGCAAAAACACCTAGACTGTAGGCATGTAAACTAGTTTAGCTTGCTAACGGTAGAATGTGTAATGATTTAGCTTAGTAGTTTATTGACTGTCTCGTTCAAATAAATAACCTGTGTTGTCATGTAAATCTACAATTCAAGTTGTCATGTTTGTCCAGATCTATTTTTCAGCAAGATAGCTAGAGCTAACTGAAGCTGAGTTGAATCACGATAGTTTGTTTGCTAAGCTGTAGTGCTATCGTTAGCTACCCACCTAAGGCGATCCTGTTTGCTTTGACAACAGGAGTGTAAACAACTAAAGTAATCATTTGTGCTGTCAGTTTAACGGGTTATTAACGGTGTTAACGCAAACCCATTTTAACTGCGTCAATTTATTTATCGCGCAATTAACTTTCTTTTTGGCCAAGCAAACTTTGTAGTTTTTTTCACATGCTGTTGCAGCAACTACTGACGTTAGAAAAACTACAACACCACACCGGATCTAGCTAGACCAGAAACAAAACAACAGGCATGCTGCACACACTTGTTTGGGCTTGCGAGCTGGCTAAAAAGTAGTAGGCTAACGTCAAGTTTTTAGTGGATGGTGAGCGCGAGGCGCCGAAATGAATGCCAATAAGATTCTGAATTGAAAATTTACTTTTAAAAAGTTGCCAAATGGTTCCATTGATGATACGCGGGTTTTCTATACGTGTGAGGTTGTCTCTTGCTGTGGTCAAGAGGTCACGCAGCAGGTCTCGGACAATACACATATAGATAGGCGAATGTGCAGTTTAACCTTTGGAAAGAGCAACCTGCAGAAAATAATATAAACGATGAGTGATGATCGCACCACCTGTGTGTTGTTCTTCCTATGCCTTAAGTTGTGGAATGTCTACCGTTTAAGGATATGTTTTGGTGGTTACTATATTTGTATGGTCCTGCTCATGCATATAATGTTCATCTGAGAGACATGTTTGTCAGTCATGCCAACCACCTTGCCTGTCGTGGTGACCTGAGCAGCTCGATTAATAAACTAAGTCAACTCTTTTTCATTGTGGTGCGTTCCTTGGCCCATCCTCCGACAGAAAATCATCTAACAATTGACAAGACCAAAGTGATCTGTGTGTTTTGTCATTGTGAACTGAGCTATCATCGCAGCACGTCCAGTCTGAAATATCACTTGATGGCAAAGCACACAAGCTGATTGCCAGGTGACTGCAAGGTTGTTTTCAATAAAAAATACATTTGCACTAAGCAATACGATCCGCTTTTCCATGTTGAAAAGAGCATTAAAATGAGAAAAAATTATGGGACAAAAATAAATCATAGGACATTAAGAATAGATAAAAATGTGCGATTAATTGCCAGTTAACTATGACATAAATGCGATTAATCGCGATTACATATTTTAATCGTTTGACAGCACTAGTAATCATTTCAAATGATATCTAGTCAATCTGTTGAAAACAGTGTTGTGTAGACACAATAGATTTTTGTTGTAGGTTTTTATTTCAAGTCTCTACCTTGTTTCAGTGAGTGCTGTGTTGGCCGTGTTGCGTCTTTGCTCCGCAGCTTCACTAATTGTAAACCAACCAATCAGTGCGCAGCTCATCTATATATACATGAGCATTCCATAAAAGGAGAAAACCAAGTGTTTTTTCCCGGGAAAAATGTCACTGGATGCATCAGGGGGCATAGAACAGCACCCAGGCCATTTTCAGGCCAACCAATGTTACATACCCCATTCAGAGACCTTAAGGAACAGTGTGAAATACTCAAGAAACCCAGTCAATCACCCCATTAAGGGAATGCATAGATGATGCAAAACTGCAAAAACAATGGAAACCTGGCACCCCTCTGATTGTCGTACATTCCAGACAGAGATTCTACATCGTTTTTCTGTTCATTTTTGTTTATGTTGGTGGTTTAGTTGATTGACCATTGGCAATTTTGAGGATATCTACAGTAGCTTTTATTCCAGAAGAGGGCAGGGATTTTAACACCTAGTGGCCATATTATCCTGTACAATCTCTTCCCTACCCTCTTTTCACTCATAATCCAAGTCACGGGGGCTTTACTGCATGTGCATTGCATATTTAAGTTGCCTATTGGCGGGGCAACAAAGGTTATTCTAAAGCAACATGACCCACGGCCCATATCATTCACCAGTGTTTTCCCTCCCCGCTCCATGTCACATATTCACACACATGTAGCCTAAGCCATCTCTCTAGACGTAGTGGCCGTATTAACCAAGGGCAAGGCAGTTGTGTGTGTGTGTGTGTGTGTGTGAATGCACACATACATGAGTGTGAAACACATTTCCCTAACCACTCTCTCCAGTGTGCCCTCTGGCCATGAATCACAGTGTCCTCTCCCTGTACATCTGGATCCCCCACAACACCATTGGTTTTGAAGGCCGTCAGTCATGTCCCCGGTGCAATCTATGATGGCTTGTTTAGTGGGGTGATTATGAGGGCGAGCTGAGTGATTGGACAGAGAGTATTAGTCAAGACTATTCATCAGCTCAGCAGATGTCCTCGTCCAGCAGACCTCGAAGTTCGTCCACGGTGTTATGCGACGTGTGTGTGTGTGCACAAGCGCCCACAGGAGGGCTTGAAGGATATATAGACCTCCCCCATCCACATACTTTTAGAGCTATCCGGACTTTCTATTCCCCCCGCAGCAAACATATTCACCTATTGCTCAGTCCACCAGCTACTCACCAGCCCAGCATTACTGCCAAACAAACCTCAGTGAACAGGTGATAGATTGAATAGTACTTCTCCATTTGATTCTCTGTTTGCCTGTCTAAAATACACTTACTCAGATTTAGAGTGCAAAGAATTACACGTTTATCCCAGTGGTGTTAAATTCAAGCAGACGATGAATCCCTGTGCCTGTACTGTACCTGCTGACTATATGTGTGCAGAGCCTCTACAAGCCACACCACGTGGCATCATCACAAGTGATTAGGTTTCCACAGTAACCCTGATTGGTTCCTTTGAGTTTACATACCTGCCAATAGAAGGTAATGGTGTAAACCACTTGGTGGGAGGTGGCAAGGGCACATGTTAGAGTTGGGTGATAAACTCTTGACCCCTTATCTGTGTGCCCATGAGTTTCATATTTCATCCCTCTCAATGCCTCGTGACTCAGACAACCGGTGCTGACACGTCTGTCAGAGCTCTGAGGTGATGTGGAAGTCTGGTGTGTAGCGCATCCTTGCATCACATCCTTACCTGGGTGTGTAAATGTGTGTGGGTATGCTCAGTTAGTGTGTCAGTGTTCTGTGTGTATGTCACATTGGGTTTGTGTGTGGTTGGCTTGTACTATTATTGTGGGGGCCAGAAGTCCCCTTTAAGAATAGTCAAACAGGGACAATTTGAACATATTTTCTTGGTCTTCACAAGTTCAAGTGCTATGTTGTAAGGGTTTTTAGAAGGTTTCGAGTTAGAAGTGTTCGAGATTACATTAAGGGTTGTGGTTAGGA
Source organism: Hypomesus transpacificus (assembly GCF_021917145.1). Lineage (NCBI taxonomy): Eukaryota > Metazoa > Chordata > Actinopteri > Osmeriformes > Osmeridae > Hypomesus > Hypomesus transpacificus. The sequence goes on along the minus strand of NC_061070.1, from coordinate 5,780,331 downwards.
GTAAGGAATAGTTTTAGGGTTAGGAACAGAATCTGAGGTTAGGTTTACGGTTCAGCTTAGGTTTTTGGGTTAAGGTTAGTGATTGGTAAGGGCTTAGGGAAAACTTGTGAAAAAAACTGTGAATACCCACAAGAATAGTAGTACAAATGTCACGGCTGTACAGAGGACCCAAACGCACGACACACAAGGTTCTGGATGTGCGCAGACTTTATTTGAGAGAGAGATGGGGAGGCCGGTTGAGGGTAACTGATGGATGGTGGAGCGGGGTACTGGTAGGAGGACTGGAGGACTGGAAGCGGTGATCTGGTTGAGACAGAAACAAGGTCAGCACAATAACAGGCGCAGTCTTGTCAGAAAAACACAGAAAGCCAGGAATACAGACGTGGGGTCGGTGATTCACCAAACTGGCGAGTAGTGGGTGACAAGCCGGGGTTTAAGAGCTGTGGTGTTGATGAGGGAATGAGCCGCAGGTGAGTTGAGTTACCGGGACGGAGTGAAGAAGTGGAATGGATGACTGGACCTGGAAGAAACAGATTAGAACCTGGTCTGGCCTAGGCTGGGGACATGACAACAAACGTGTGTGAGAGACTGCATTCTAATGTAGTTGAAGGTTTTTTATTTAGCAAACACCCCCCCCCCCCCCCCCCCCCCCCCCGTTCTGTGTATGTGTGTGCATGTGGCAGAGTTCTGTGTGTGGTAGTGTTCTGTGTATGTATGTGTGTTAGTGCAGGGGGTTCCAAATCCTGGTCCTCGGGCCTCCCTGCCCAGCATGTTTTACATGTTTCCTTGTTCAAACACACCGGATTCAAATGAATGGTCGTTAGCAGGTTTCGGCACAACTAGATAACGACCCATTCATTGGAATGAGGTGTGTTGGAGCAGGGAAACATCTAAAACATGCAGGGCAGGGTGGCCCGAGGACCAGGATTGGGAACCCCTGTGTTAGTGCACTGTGTGTTTGTATTCTGTGTGTGGCCACCAGAGCTCTAGGATCATGTGTGTATTGTGGGTGTCGGGTTGGGAGTGAGTTGGTGGAGTTGCCTGTTTATATTAAATAGCTGTTAATTGTGTTCACTGTGGTAGAAAATGCGATGTGTAATTAGGCAGAGTGGCATCTTTGATGAAGCGCTCTCATCTCTTAATCCACTTTTCCCTGATCTAACAGATGAAATCCTCTGCTGGATAATTAGCTTGTGTGCACAACACTAAATTTGTTCGGAACATGAAACTTTCATTCCCTGCTTCAGTGATCGGCTAGATCCGTCTCATAGTCCATGCTCAGGCATTGTAAAACTGCACTGAATTGAATCCGCTATTAATGCCCCAAGCCTGTTTAAGAATGTGACATTTTACCATGACAAAGAATGAATAGTTATGCTACAGGTTTATACGGATTTAGGGTATCTGTGGTTCAGTATGGAGACTGGAAAGGGTTTACTTTGGAGAGGGCTCACTGGTGAGACTGGAGAGGATTCACTATGGAGACACTGGAGCAGGGGTTCTCAAACTTTTGGGGGCCAGGTACCCCTTACAGGGGTGAACATTTTCCAAGGACCCCCCCATAATCATAACACCTATTCAGCTTACCCTTTGTGCTCTTAACTGGACACAATATGCTTGTTTTATGGGTGCAAATGGTCCCCATCTGTAGATTATAATATCGTTTTTAAATGACTAAATGTAAATGTTTAACGATACAGCACAATTTTCCAATGTTATAATTTATGGCAAATTATTTCGCGGACCCCACTTTGAGAAGCACTTCTCTAAAGGGGTCATTGGAGATTCTGGAGGGGGTTTCTGTGGAGAGGATTTGCCCTGGAGGGCATTCACTGGGCATTCAAGAATTAACTGTGGAGAGGGTTCACAATGGAGAGGGTTCACTGTGGAGACTGGATAGGGTTCACTGGAGACTATGGAGTATGGACTATGGAATTCACTCAATGATATCTTTTGCAGCAGGTTCTCTGTCTTGTTTTTCACACACCCTTCTTCAAGGCTGGACTGGTAATCTGGCATACGCACTTGGGGACGATATTATTTTTTTAAAGTATATATTTCTTAAACTTAAAATTGGCCAATGACCGGCCGATGAAGCACGCCCCAGTGGTTCATTTTCCATACTGACACTGGGCTGGTCCAATCACTTCTCTTAACAGGCTCCACCCCCTCACCCCCCCTCTCTGTTTCTTTTGTCCAAAAAATTACCGCAAACATGGTGTACTGGTGGTTGGTGTCCAACCGATTGTGGTGGGGGGGCGGGGTGAATAGCGAATGGATGTGAGATGAGCGGTTACGTGACACTGACACAGTAATTCAGAAAATTCACTTTTTCCAACTTAGGTTAATAGAAATATTGAAGTCACTCATTGTTGTAATTACATGTTAGCTTGTTAAAGTCCTTCAAAATTGTAAACGTCAGCTTTGACTGCGTCACCCTGGTTACTTATTTCAGACACTTTGAACAGCCTCATAGCCATAGTCATGTAGCCAGCGCAATCATTTAGAACGGTGAACAGACAATTTTGCTTTTTTTTTTTTTTCTCGCCGGTTTTCTCTTTCTGTGCACTAGCCTCACCCTGTGCTCCAAGTCCATAAATAGGGCTGGAAATAGATGATGAGAGATGCTTGGAGAAAACTCTCCATTCTCCCCTTCTGTGCTGTCTGCGCCACTCTAATTTTCTTTCCTCACTTCAGTTCCTAACTTTATTACAAAGGGGTCAATCCTGTTAACCGGTGCCTTTTGGACCTGGTAACTTCTGAAAACAAAATTATTTATTTTTCATGTTTTTAACATTTAATCAGGAAAGAGATATGTTTAACTGTTTGGAAAACATATTGGCCAAGCTCATGCACTTAAATCCTATAATTATGGGCATTTCATTCAGACATGGACCATTACATTATTCCACCCTGTTAAGACATATGAATAACAATCACAAAGTTTAAAAAAATGTAAAGGCATACCAATATTTACCTTTTCTTGTCCATTATATGTCCCTTGTTGCAAATACATGACAAATATTGTATGCAACTTATTATGTTACTACTTTTTCTAACAATATTTCCACCCTGTTAGCTGTACACACCTAACAGGGTGGAACCTAACAGGGGGGAATTTTGTAACTCACTACCCTTCGAATAAATGTGTATAGTACTACTATGTGCCTCTTTCAATTATATCTTTAACATATGAAACGTTGAGATTGTATCATCTTGCGGAAAAAACATGAAAAACTCAACCTAACAACAGCTAGGCTAGGCTAGCTCATAACGTTCAGTTCTCGTTTGGCCAAACAACGGTTAGGGTCTACTGAAATTATTACCAAACTTAACTTTACGCTAGTAGCCTAACAAACTCATTCACTGTTGACTACATATATATTATATATTTAAGTTGTATGCATAATTAGTGATGACTTACTTCGATTTAGTAGTTGCTTTTAGATGCTTGTTTGCCTTCGTACCTAGTGGAAGAAAATAACCGGAAATGACCAGGCTTCACACCTGTTTTTAGGTCACTTAATGATTTAATCATAGACATTCTTTATTATGTCTATGGATTTAATGGCCAGACATGGTAAAACAACAAAACTTTATTATTCATCAAATGCATACATTACATTTTTCTTTGACATGTGGCAGCACAGTAAGAAAAAAGGCAGTTAACACATAACTGACAGCACACAAGCCTATAATACCAACAGTAGACTACATAGTAAATGGCAAACCAAAAGGGTAGACAAGCAACAAGTGAAACCAACGATCAATTGTGTTGACTTTCTATAGAGCAAGCAAATCATGACTTTTATAGTTGTTAATTACGAAAAGCAATTCACCTTTATATTAACTATACAATAAACAATTAAACTAAACATTTAAGTAAATTGTAGGGATGGGACGTATGGCACTGACGCATCGATGCTTGTGTCGCAAAACCAATACGCACAGTTTCGAAAAAGTGTTTTGGAGCTTGTATCAAATTACGAAACCACGTGACAGATGACGTTCAATGCTTCAAACGTCACGAACTGGTTCGAAGTTTTGCCGCTCTTCTGAACCAGACCCATGGAAGGAACGAAGCCACCGCTTCTTGTTAAAGACAAATCTCACATTGTCAGAGAAGCAGCACCAGGCATCGCTAGAGTTTCTTCCATCAGTCATTATTATTTAGCCAAATCCGTATAGTAATAATTATAAATCCGTGCATTTGTGTTGTGTTATTTTATTGAAATGAAACGTAACATGATAGGACTAGGTAGGTCTATACAGTGCCCAGAAAACAAATGTTGATGATTCGTCAACATTGTCAACAGTAATAATAATTTGTAAAAAATAAAGTTCCCCCAGTTCACAATAGACCTACATATCACAAATGTTAAGAAAAAATCGGTGTTATCTAATTTAATTGATATAAAGACCATATCGTATAAAGTCCGTCCACCCGCAACAAAAAGTAATGATTTCTTCGGTGGTGTAGTTGGTTAAAGCACTGTACGCCAACATATTGTTAATGCGAATCTGGAATCCTGAGTTCGCGTCCCAATGCAGGGACCCTCGTACGACGTTCTTTAACTTTTACTGTGAGAAAATGACATAATTCTAAAGGCCTACGGATGTATCACAACATTTTAATGTGTGAGAACTAATATCAGATCAAAATGAACACATGTAGCCTTAATTAAATATTGAATAACGTAGGGTAGTCTACCGTCGGAGACAACCACTACGCCTCATTCAGCCAGTTTAAGCGGCTGCTAGATGACGCTGTTCATTTTCAATGCGCCGATAGTTCGGCTCTTTGGGCCGGCACAATCCGGAAGAAACCACCAAAGCTTCACAAGGCATCGTTCGCCCATCCCTAGTAAATTGCACACCTTTGAAATGACTTATTGTCTGTTCTAAACAAGAAATGTTAATCTTTCCATCAATCAAGCTGTTGTAGTGAATATACTGTATATAATTTAGTGACTTTCTAGAAAGTTTCTGAGAAAACTGTAGCCTTGTGTTTTGATACTTTGTGCTAATAATATGAACAAGACACTGATGTGTGCAGGTGGCTACAGCTGTATCTCCATGTATAAAAAGCCTGTCTCTGGAGAATGTTTCATCAGATGCCGACAGACTACCCAATGTACGCTGTGTGTGTCAGGTCCTTTCTGCAAAAAGCTATATTCAATAAATACTTACTACATTCTAGCAGCTTTGGGTGTATTCATTCTCAAATGTCCACCTCAATTGTCAATACCCCTGAGCCATAGCAACTACCATGTAAAAGGAAAACTTGCCAGTTAAATGAAAAAAGAGCCAGATTTAGCTATTGTGTAGGAATCCCCTCAGAATGAAAAATTACTGTTACTATTTTGACTATACAGCTAGTCATACTGTGGAGTACCTGGACACCTAGAGAGGGGTAGTCCAGCAAGGGGTCTGTGTTGCTCACAGCATCCTCTGTTGCATCCTGATAGATAGATCTTTATTTGTCATTGTCACAGGTACAACGAAATTAAGGTGCTTCCAGTCAGTGCAACATTCATTGGCCTAAAAATCAATAAAAGGATAAAATTACTGAAGTACTAAAATTACTAAAATAAACAACAACAACTAATAAATCAGAATAAATATACCTGAGACAGTACCATAAACAACACACCCATGTCATTCATCCACAGTCATCACATAAAACATAACATGACATTGTGCACATTATTTTTTGGCAGCATTGACAGTGGTTATTGCAGTTGGATAAAAACTGTGTTTGAGTCTGTTTGTCCTTACCTTGATTGATCTGTACCGTCTGCCTGACGGCAACATTTCAAACAGGGAGTGCCCAGGATGTGAAGTGTCTTATGATGTTCGGGGCTCTTTTGCGACAACGGGATCTGTGTAGGTCTCCCAGTGCGGGGAGAGGGCAGCCAACCACCTTTTGAGCGGTGTTGATGACCCTCTGGAGCATTTTCCTCTGAGCCACTGTACAGCTGGTATACCAAATGCCTATGCAGTATGTGAGTATACTTTCAATAGAGGCTCGGTAAAAGAACACCAGCAGTCTTTGTGTGATGTTACTCCTCAATTCCTGAGTATTCTCAGGAAGGACAGTCTCTGCTGGGCCTTTTTCAGCAGCTCAGAGGTGTCCACACTCCAGGATAGGCTGTCCTGTATGTGGACCCCCAGGAAGCAAAAGTCTGCCACCCTCTCCACACTGATCCGGCTGATGGTCAATGGTGTGATCTCAGTCTTCTTTCTCCTGTAGTCTATTATGAGTTATTTTGTCTTTGCAGTGTTAAGGAGAAGGTTGTTGGCCGTGCTCCAATTCGACAGCCGCTCCACTTCTTCTCTGTAGGTGGGCTCATCCCCCCCAGAGATAAACCCCGCCACTGTGGTGTCATCTGCAAACTTTACAATGGTGTTACTGTGATGGACAGTGGTGCAGTCGTGTGTAGAGGAAGTAGAGCAGGGGACTGAGCACACAGCCCCAGGGGGAGCCAGTGCTGAGGCTAAGGGCTGTGGATGTGTGATGGCCCACTCTGACTGTCTGCGGCCAGAGAGGAAGCCGCTGATCCACCTGCATGTGGTACAAGGGAGCCCGAGCTCCCCCAGCTTAATCACTAGCTTGTGTGGGAGGATAGTGTTGAATGCAGGGCTGTAATCCACAAAGAGCATTCGCACATGGCTCCCCTGCTGCTCCAAGTGTGACAGAGCGGCATGGAGTGCTGCCGCCACTGCGTCTCCTGTGGATCTGTTCGCTCTGTAGGCAAACTGGTGGGGGTGAAGGCTGCGGGGCATCCTCTGTTACACTCCGTATTCTTTGTTGAGCAGGCCTCTGCATGACCCTCCAGACCTGTAAAAGTGAAGAAAAGATCCATGTTAGTTGTGAAAAATGAAGCTTTTTACATCAACACTTGACATAAACTACAGTTTTGACAGTGTAATGCAATGGCATTACTTGAACTTAAATCCAAATGTGTTGAACTGATGGAGACCCGGCCATGCAAAGTCACTCCAAACATTTGGCTCGATTCCAGGCTCTGGCAAGAGTATTTAGCTCTAAACTGGTCAATATACACATCTGACCAAAGACCAACTCGCCCTTTGCCTGTAAACAGTGATTCTGACTGTCAGAGACCTTTAAATACGCTGACTGAGTGAAACTAGCCTGGCTAATGTAGGTCGCTTTCTCAGGAAAATGACAAATGAAATAGGCTTGTTTTGATAGATCCTATATACTGGCTATCTTCAGTAGACTCCTGTCTACAAAAAGCAGCCCTCCCTGACGTTTTAGGACTAGAATTTAGTGAATTATTATATCGTTTACCCACTGCCAGTGAGTGAGCGAGCCGAGTCTGTCACTGAGGCTTTGTCAAAACAATGTACCCCCGGGACGCAGTCTCACTCCACTTGCAAGTTTTCCACAAATCACAAAAATAATCGGAGCATCTGGCTAAAAGTACAATTCCTACATCTCCTAAATGCTTCCCTCCTCAGGTTTGGTAACAAACACATTTTTGGTGTCGACCGAACTGTGAAATGGTGAACTTATGAACATGACGCGACCAAAACATGGCTGCCGCCTAAGCTTATGCGGTCTTCCTGGCGCGTAGGATTATTACAAAGACTTTCTCAACCCAAATCAAAATTCAGAGCCGACAGCCCTGTGGGGAATCGCTTGTTCTCATAAAAGCCGCCCTCCTCTACCTTTTTGAGGAATTCGCCGAGATGCTACATGATTCACTAATTACACAGAGAGAAAAGCTAGCTACTTTTCGAGTTCGGTTTTCCGTCACTTCAAACTCACGATCTAAAGGTCTCAAAGTACTCAAACCTTCACCATAATTCAAGAGTAGTGTACTTTCACGAACCCAATCATTGATTCTAGCTTAAAATGTGTAAAAATAGGACTTACCGAACGTGGCTGCCTCCAACACGGCTTCAGGTGATTCCAGTTGAAAACAACAATGGCCGCCAAAAAATAATTTATATTTGTAACGGCGAGCTGCGATTGGAAGCGAAATGAGGGTGAGGGTGGGGCTTGGTCAGCACACCATTTCCAGAAAGGATGTGTGTGCGTCTCGCCAAGCTCGCTCGTGTCAGTAGGTTGACCACCTGTTCCTCTTTGCGCTGTATAGCACAGCATTTTCAATATGCGACGTGCAGAACAAGGGGTGAAAATGCTGTGCGACACAACACAAAGCGGGACAGGTAGTCACCCTAGTGTCAAGGGGCAGGATGAGTCTGTGAGAATTTGGAGCGAGTGCACCGTGGAGCAATTCAATTGAATTCAATCATATATTGACATACCAAGGTGAAATTGTTTATAGTACTAGAGATTGATGTCGTCTTGAACCCTATTAGGTTTGAAAAACAATCAGTCAAAATTATATTTGATTTATTAACAAAAAAAATATTGAGGCAATTTGGACATTTACATAAATACACTTCTTTCAGCCATTTTGTATTGCATTTCTTATTCCATGTCACCCCTATGTAAAGACATGTATTCTACACATCTGGAACTAATTTCAAGTCGATTGGGTCTATGGTTTATGAGTAGAAGGGTTTTGAAGGTTGTACCAAATTTGGACCGTACAGCAAAATCTATCATGGCGGACCTTATGGGTTTTTGAGGATTTTTTGTTCCCCATGAGAAATAAGGCATGTATACCAATTTTCAGGCATTTTGGAGTAATGGGGCGCTGGGGAAATCACGTAGACTTTGGGCGTGTTTTATAGTGCCACCTATGGGCGCACATGGGCCACTAGCCGTCTGGGAGTAATGAGTGACCTGTTGTATCATTGGGCCAAACTACCTTAGAGACTGGAAATACTCAAGCTTCGGCTGTTTTGATGAAGTGGCTTCGACGGCTTCATCAGTGGAGCCAGCACTGGGTTCTTTCGCGATTAGCTTTGTAGAAGCGTGTTGTTTTACTAGGTGCTTGTGAAGATTATAATTACTATTCTTTGCAGTGGATAAAGTTCTCGCACCTGCACACAAACTACAACTAACCAGTATATTTGTATCCTCGATCTGGACAAGGGAAAAATAATGTTGATATTTCCATGACAAAAATTTTGCACGGTCCGAATTGTCGGCCATTATATGGGCTAGTCTAAAACGCGGATTGATTCATTCATACACTGCGTCGCCGTAAACTTGTTTAAGTTACAGGGCTGCCAACTCTCACGCATTGGCCATGAGACACACGCATTTCAACCATTTCACACGCTCTCACGCCACACCTTGTATATCTCACGCTGAAAAGGCAACGCCAACCAAGTAGCCCTGTTAACGTTGTAAACAGGTCCGGGTGGGTAATCGGGAGAATCAGGAGAGTCCCCGGTGGGCCGCTTCACTTTTGGGCTGGTCGAGGATTTTTTGATGTTGACATTTGCCACGTTAGTATTATCTTCTCTTAAAGTGGGCTACACACGTTCCGCATTCTGACACCTCAGCCTCTGCATGGGTTGTACCATGTGGGAGAGTTCTCCCCTCACAAATAGAGTTGGTTGGGGCCATAGCCCGTCTTTCCAAAAAGTTTTCTCATACCCTTTTCCACCAACGCATTTTCGGAGCCGGTGCCTAATCGCGAACCAGTTCTTTCTATTTCGACAGACTGGGAACCGGAAAAGTGGTTCGTACGTGGTTCGCAACGAGCACCACTTCGGAGCTGGTCTAGTTTACGAACCAATAAAGAACCGCTTGGCCACCGTCGGCCACCGTGACCAACAAAACACTTTGGCCGCCATTGCTCTAAGTTTTTACAATTCATATTTCAGCTAAACGGTACTTGTAAATCACAATCTGAATGAAAATGTATCGAGAAGTCGGCAGTGTAGTTGCTGAAATTGTGCTTATTTTATTGATGAAACTGCTAATTTGTAAATTTGCTCCGACTTATTATTCTCGATTGTAATTTCTTTTTATACAAATGGCGAGTTGAACAAACACGTCGGCTGCGCCGTGTTTGGATGCCGATGTAAATTCGCAAAACCATGAGCAACAACAGCAACGAAACGTCCGCTATTGTTGATGTTGTGTTTGGCGCTAGCGTTGCTGGGAAATATGAGACGTATACAGTGACTTAATGACGTGGCTCTGTGGTGGCTCTTGCCCGTGGAAAAGCAAACCGGTTCTTAGTAAGCTCCGTTCTTGAACCAGCTCCGACCTGGCTCTAGCACCAGCTCCGAACTAGCTCCCAGTTCACTTTGGTGGAAAGGGGGTATCTGATAGGCTACGGATAGGTGGGCCGGGGAGCCCTACCGTAACGATACACGTCAGCGAGGATGGATGGGAGCAGGGCCGGAGTGATGGCATCACTAGACAAGGTTTTTTGATAAACTTCTATGTTTATTTTACAGAAAGCTCAATTAAACAATTTTGCGCTCAAATAGTGGTCAAAATGCTTCGCTCGTGCGCTATGGGCGCTCACATTACGTATGGAAGTCCTTATCTTGCATCACATCAAACCCATACGTCTTAGGTTTGGGCTAAGCCCATCATTTTTCTGGCTCCGTGCCTGAAATATAATATATTGATATAGTATCAATATATAAAAAAAAATACGATCCCTTTCTGTAATCATGATACCCCCCAGAAAAGTTTACTGGAGAGGGGGGGCGGGGACCAAATACCAAATGTCACTCCAAGGTTTTTGCAAAAGTTGGCAGCCCAGAAGTTAGTTAAGATTTTTTTATTTTTACGGGACTCATCATGCACAAAGAGGTGGATGCAAAACAGCTACAATTCCAGTCTGAGCAGAAAACGCTTAATACTTTTTTTTGTTATCAAGACACTTTAAGATTACTGTTCCTTGTTCAGATTATCCTTGCTCTGCTAATCAGCTCTTCCAACTGCGAAAGAGCCTTCAGTGCCCTAAACAGAATAAATACCATGGACTTCAATGGAAGCTGCCATGTTTTTTTCATTGCTTCGAAACTATACGGTCCTTGTATAAATGCTACGATTATGTCCCGCCCACAAACGCTCAGCTGGACGCTGGGCTTCTACGTGATGATTGGAGGGTCTGTGGAAAGACTGCATCTGTTTTTGATTGACAGCGATTTTGTACTATAAAACTTGCCAAAGCTATTTGAGCTCAGTCCCATCACAGATTTTGCAAGTGTAGTCAAAAGACTAACTGCAGCAACCCATTTATTGGAATTTGCTTGGCGAAATTGCTAGCCAATTTTGGTTTTCGGCGGGACAGACTGCAGCACCATCTCGATTCACGGACATTTTCGGTAAATTAACACATAATGTCAATTGGTTACTGGTGTGTTGTATCATGTACGTCTGATTAACATTTATGTATTATATGAACTTTATTAACATTTATGTATTACATGAACTTATAATACATTACGCAATATTGTGAAGCAGAGCTAGAAATTGCTATGCTATAGCTACCATACTGTACCAACTAACAGCAGCCTAATGAGTACTATATTGTTCCACTTAATGTTTAACCTTCGACTGTTGAAGTAAATGGGACTGGTTAAAGTTTTTTATTCATCAGCCCACTTACAATTTACCACATTAACAACACCTATATTTGTAGTACTTGATGCAAGTTTAATCTAACCATTATCACCAGCAACTGCTCAATTTAAAACAAGAAAGGAGTTTGGTAAATAGAACAGAATATACAACGCAACCAACTGCATTCAATAAAACATTTTATTGTACAATATGTCCAGTGTTCTTCCGCACTTTTGTTTGTAGTGATCTTCTGGCTATGATACACATACTATCTAGTAGCTAGCTACAGTAAAAGTGTTGCTTACGTTATATAGAAGACCTACAGTCTAGCTCTAACTGCATTTAGAATCTAACAAGCTATAATCTTACGATGTGGTGGTAGAAATATGAAATAATGCAGGATTTTCAACAATTTACCAGCTAACTTGCTTCGGACCCCTTAATCTGCTATTCATTGTTTTTAGCTCTAGCCTACTAACTAGGCTAATAAAAGAAGACTAACTTTGTATGCCAACGAAAACCAATAACTAGAACTAATTTGACAGACTATAAACCAACGGACTTCTGGTTATGATATGCTCTCTAGCTACCTACAGTAAAAGTGTTGCTTACGTTAGTAGACCTACAGTCTAGCTCTAACTACATTTAGAATCTAAGCTATAGCCTATATTATGGGATACATTTTATCTTAAGCTGGCTATATGAAATACTACTAATAACAATTGATACGTGGTGGTAGAAATATGAAATAATGCAGGATTTTCATCAATTTACCAGCTAACTTGCTTCGGAGACACTGAAAATTAATGGGGTTCAACGGTGGAAAATACAATGTTTGGAAGTATAGGTCGCGTGAGACACGCTTTACTTGCGCATTCCTCGATATCAATTGGAGCCTATGGAAGTGTCGCAACTCTCTTTTTCTATGGCTCTGATACTCCTTTTCCACCAACGCATTTTGGGTGCCGGTTCGGAGCCGGTGCCTAATCGCGAACCAGTTCTTCCTCTTTCGACAGACTGGGAACCGGAAAAGTGGTTCGTACGTGGTTTGCAACGAGCACCACTTCGGAGCTGGTCTAGTTTACGAACCAACAAAGAACCGCTTGGGGCGGGGTTACCGTGACCAACAAAACACTTTGGCCGCCATTGCTCTAAGTTTTTACAATTCATATTTCAGTTAAACGGTGCTTGTAAATCAGAATCTGAATGAAAATGTATCGAGAAGGGGGCAGTGTAGTTGCTGAAAATGTGCTTATTTTATTGATGAAACTGCTCATTTGTAAATTTGCTCCGACTTTTATTATTCTCGATTGTAATGTAAACATTCGGGATGCGCGCGCAATGTGGCTGCAGAAAACCGGGAAAGGATAGCATTTTCAATGGCAAAAGGACCACACGGATAATACAAATAGTTCGATTTAAAAAGACCAAAAAGGTCGAGGAGGACAGCCTTTAAAAGAGAAAGCGATTACCCATTGATCTGTCGCATCAGAATTTTGATTTGGGTCACGAAAGTCTTGAAATTTGAGTGAGAATGTCGCCCGGTACAGACCGCATAGTCGAGCGGCAACCATGTCTTCGTCATGTCACTAAGTTTATAATTTTACAGTTTTACAGTCAATTTAACATTTTAAAAGTCGAGAAGGACAGCTTTCAAGAGATATGGGAATTCTACTTTTAGCCAGCTGGTCCAATTGTTTTTCTGATTTGTTCAAACTGGCAATCTGAGTGAGACTGCGTCCCCGTTACACTGTTTTGACGTTAGCCTCAGTCAGACTCGCTCACTGGCAGTGTGCACAATGGTGTGATTCACTCAATTTTATACCATAAACGTCAGGGAGGAGTGCCTAATGTAGATACGAGCATGATGAAGATAGCCAGCATCTCGGATTTCTTTAACCAAGCCTGTTTAATTTGTCATTTGCCTGAGAAAGCGACCTCCGTTATCCAGTGGCCAGAGATATATGATGACCTGATCGACACTCCAAGAGTAAAGACCGGGGAGAAGTTCGTCTTTTACAACCGACATGCGCAGTTGAGACTACTTGACAGTTGTGTGACGTAGGGTGATAATTGGCCTATACAAATGGCGAGTTGAACAAACACATCGGATGCGCCGTGTTTGGATGCCGATGTAGGTTCGCAAAACCATGAACAACACAACAACGAAACGTCCGCTATTGTTGATGTTGTGTTTGGCGCTAGCGTTGCTGGGAAATATGAGACGTATACAGTGACGTAATGACGTGGCTCTGTGGTGGCTCTCGCCCGTGGAAAATCAAACCGGTTCTTAGTAAGCTCCGTTCTTGAACCAGCTCCGAACTGGCTCTAGCACCAGCTCTGAACTAGCTCCCGGTTCACTTTGGTGGAAAGGGGGTATGATAGAAACCACATCTAGCAAAGAACCAGACCCCCACCCCTCGCCCAGAGAATGTCTAATATGGGCAGAACTGCCATCCTCGGGAAACTTACGGTTTCTGAACTGGTTGGAGTTCCACTGTAGTTCCATATGAAGGCGCTAACGGTCAAGTGCAGAATTAATGGAGGACTATGGCATGGACATACACAGGCTATGGCTAAAGTTGCCCGGGCAACTGCCGGTTTGCCCTCCTCGAGTCAAAGTGCCCCTCCGAGGAAAATAAATAAATAATAGTGAATTTAAACAGCTGCAGAATTTCATGTAGAAAAAATCGCCACCCGAAACATTTCATAAAGTAGCCTTATTCACTTCCAATCGATAAGCCTATGGGCAACGAGAGTGGAAACCACAAAGGGGAGGGGGGTATGCCCCCTACTCTGTTTACTCTGTGGTACTGCACGCGACCGCCACCTGAGCCTGCATTTTCTTGCACTTAAGAGATGGTCACGGTTCTTTTATTCTGTGTCGATAAAAAACTGCTTTGAAGTTGTCAGAAAAGGTGAGTTTTAAGTTGTAGAAATGTATAACAAACGAACAATCATCATCAAGTTTTATGAAATCAATATAATCTTCATAAATCCAGGCTCAGTTTGCCAAGTTTAGCCTAAATAATCAGACGGCTAGCTTGCCTACCAGACAACCAGCCCGTTATCACATGCTAATTTGTTGGTAGGAAAACTAAGCTACATGTCTGCTGAGTTTATAACATTTTGTTTTAACAAGAGGAATAAATAATTGAAGTAATGAATTACATTAATTATTATCATCAGTAGACAGGCAATTTCTTTTTTTTTTTTTGTGGGGGGGGTGGCGCCCTATTTTCAGGCCAGAACAATTACCCTTGAAAATTCCTGGTCTATGGCGCTATACCCCTCAAAATCCACTTTTCTCAGGATATCATTTTTTGTCTAGTAATTAGAATGTTGAATTCGAAAGGGGAGGCAAAAAAAAATACACACTGCTGGGTTTTCGTTGCCTTTTGCCAAAAGTCGCCTTTTGTTCTAAAAAGCCTTTTAAAATGTCAATGACGTCATACACATTGTACGGCCAGAGATACTGCATTACGGCATCAACAACACAGCTGACAGGTTATGCTCTCCCTGTCATTAAACATGCTAGAAAGAGTTTTGGTTTGCTAATGTTGTTGCTTATGTTGCCAATGCTCTGACATTCTGGTTCCGCTTCGGATGCCATTAAGTGGGATCTCTGGTCGTAGTCAGTCCTTCACTAACCAATCAGCATTCATTAACAGAATACTAGCATGTTATGGGCAACAACGACTCACCCTGTAAGAAATCAAAACGACATAAGTACTCGTTCATTCAACTTTAGACCTATAATACATGTTGAATATGCAAAAACTACAATCAAATCTGACATTTCTCTATAAAATCAGGTGAGACTAATGTAGCCGTTTAGCTCCATAGACTCCCTTTCATTTTGCACTCAACCGCGATCACTCCCAGTGGAACTTTGGTGGAACTGCAACAAAATTCGGTACAATGGAGCTTAAAGGGAGTGGACAGGCTCTCCGTAGATGGGCTCTGCCTCGCCCCTTGGCTTGAGGCAACGGCCCCGGTGGATGTAGGTGGTATTGCATTTCCGGTTAGGCACCCGGCTCGTCCGGTCGTTTTTATTCTATTAACTTCAGTCAACATATCCAAAACTATCTCCCCCAATAATTGTTGTATGATTCTCGAACCTGGCTCATACTACTAACTTTTTCATATATTTTTTTTTCCAGATTTTTGGTTTGAAAGTTGAAGTTTGAGATCAATCTGAAACTAGCACCCTATTTATTTGCTTACGTCAAGAAAAGTTGCCTGCAAATGTGCTCACGGATACGAACAGGGCACGAGCACAAAAGGGAACATTATTAGCCGATCGCTGATTTAGGCTACCTGAGCTGAATGAGAACAAGGAGAAAGGGCTTGATAATCTACAGTTGCCTGCCTTTGCTGTAGCCAGTTTTACAAATGGTTGCACACATACATGATGGTTGTTTGTAGTTTATTTACGGTATTAGAAAGCAGATTTAACCATTTTGTAATGAACGTTATCATGTTCATGGCATAACAAACGTAATTATTGTCATTATAGCCTGACGTTGTCATACTCATAATTTTAGTTAGAATAAGTGTCTGATATCGCTCCGTTGGGCTGTGAGTATGGGGTGTGTTTCAACCGAACCCCGAAAAAAATGCTTCTTCGCTCAATTCGATCGACCTACAACCAATCAGAGCAACGAGGTATGTTGTTTGTTGAAAACGAATTCAACCCAAGTGCTATTTGATGACGTGGTTGATTACGTTACTTTTGATCATCTGTCCATCATTTACATTTACATTTATTCATTTAGCAGACGCTTTTATCCAAAGCGACTTCCAAGAGAGAGCTTTACAAAGTGCATAGGTCACTGATAACAACAACAAGATAGCCCCAAAGCATTGCAGGTAGCCAAAAACAGAAGTACGCATTGTGAACAACCAAAAATAAGTGCTTAAGGGAAGAAACCATAAGAGCATGTAGTTAAGCAAATTACAATACACAACATGAATCTCTAAGTGCAAGTGTACCTGTAGGAAAGCAATACAAATAGGATTAAATATAATACAACAGTTTAAATCAGCTACCACTAACCAACAAGAGCAACAGTCTAAGCAAGAGTCATTGTGATCCTTGAGGAAACTAGCGTTGGGTTCAACAAACCATTCCTAAGTACCGTTGTACTCCCGGAACAAGTGCGTCTTGAGCCTTCTGTATCATCATCGTATAAAGCCGGCCCTGACAATTTGATTGGTACGAACAGCTCTTGTTCGGGTATAGATTTTCCCCGACCGAGCAACTACAGACCGAACTTCCCAACCAAATTGTTTTGTGGGCGGGGCTAAGTTTGGCTGGCACCCAGGCTAGCGTCATTATAGATTGTTGACATCTTCTGGAGCAAAGACGAAGATGAATAAATCATGTCTGATAACGAAAATATTGTTATGGATATGTAACGTTATGCCAGTTAAAACCACAATGATGGCATTAACAACAACTGTAAGCTAGTAGTAGTAAAGCAACACTCATCATCATTATAATAGTAACATATTTAGAGGCTTATTTCATTTAGCTTGCTTTGCCGATCGAGCTACAACAACGAGAGCCAGCTATTCAAGTTTCCAGTTTCTTTAATCTGACACAATACTTCACAAGTAGTCATACTAAAAAAACAAAGCAAAAAGAACAATGTATATTTGGTGAGTCTGAGTCGTATGTGGAATGTATGTCCATTTAGAATAGGCCTATATTTCTAAAAACCAAGTGAAAGGAATAGCTTACTATACAGTACTAATAACATTAATTTTCGTAAAGTTCACATGATGTAGGCCAATCTGCTTCTTGATCGGACTTGTACCCCATTCTGCCACTGCAATGCCTTAACTCACACGCTCGCGACTGATTGTCGCAAAGTATGATGTGTACAGCTAGTTGCAAGCGTGCACGAGTCTTGGAGCTAGGAAAAAGGCGAGCAACTGTTCTGCGCAAGACCGGACGAGCCGGAACTGGAAAGATGGCGCGGCCCGTTTTGTTTGCCTTACTGCGCAACTGAGCACATTTCATAGAAATGAATAGGGACGCCATCTTGGAAGAGAAAATAAGCTATGTCTTCTAAATATTAGTTTTTGCAAAGAACTTATATTGAGAAGAAGTGAAAGCCAATAGAACGCTCCATTGCAACACCAGTGCCCAGTAGCAGCGCTATGTTTCTGACATTTTTGGGTGAAAGCGACTCGGCAGTCCACTAGCTTGCTGTCGCTTTTGGCAATATCAGCTGCTTTGTTAAAAAAAAAAACTGAATGATGACAACACATAATCACTAGACTAGTGATCATCAAATCCCTTTACACAGTTTATTTCACCGACTTACAGACAAGTCTTCCACTTTTTTTCCACAAAAAAAGTTTGGTTTGAATTTCTTTAAAGCGCATTTTCTATTGCGCTGATTTGGCTGTGAGATTCACTGATTTTGGGTATCCAAGATATTATGGATTCTGATCTGTATCAAGACTCTAGCCATGTACATGGCTTGACATTAAAGGGGCAATTGACTGCAAAACCGATTTTACCTTGTCATTGTTGAAAAATGACAGTTCGGAGGGTAAACTGAACATACCGTGAATATCAAAGTCCATTGACACCTTTTTCCTATTCAAATCTCAAAAAGAAAAAATTTGGCTGTAAAACGCTAGCTTTTCAACAAAGCCACCGGTCCTACGTAGGACCGGTGATCACCCTCTTATTGGCTCTGGTCTGTATCTTTGTCACGCCCCAGAATTTACATTCAGACCAGCCCGAGGTAGCGTCTATCTCCGATACTAGTTTAGCTGCGCGCTGCTCTGTGTAGGCTACTTATAAGGAATTACAAAGAAGAACGTTTTGAATTATAACAAGGATATTGAAAATGGACCACGGTCGTAAATGCTGTGTTCCAGGCTGTACAGGGAAGGCTAACACTCACAGTCTTCCCAAGGAGCCAAACATTCAACAGGCATGGCTGCTGTTGTCTATGAGAAGATCCCCGCGAAGTTCGACACTCAATCATTCATTTGCTCTGAACATTTCACCCAAGACAGTTTTGACAACCTTGGACAATTTCAAGCAGGATATGCTAGGAAGCTGAACCTGGAAAGAGGTGCTGTTCCAACCGTATGCTCATTGCAACCGCAAGCTCTAAGGACAGTATGATGTTGTGCTAACAGTTATTAGCAATGCTAACGTTTCCTGTATATAGCATACCAGGTAGAATGCTAAATACGTTTCTACACACATCAAATGACTCTAGCTAGACTAGCTGTAGTCGGCATTAGAAGGGAAGCTTCCGAAAAATAGCCAGAAAACGAACTGCAGTCTGGCTTATTGCTAACGCCTGTCTAGATAATCTATTTGAAAGAACTGGAGAAAGGCAGGTTCTAGATACAGGATACGTTAGCATTGCTAGTAACTGTTACTAGTAACACCTAGACTGTAGGCATGTAAACAAGTTTAGCTTGCTAATTAACGCAAGAGCATAGGTAGAATGTGTGATCATTTAGCCTAGTTTATTGGCAATGGGGCTAACGTTGATTCATGTTCCTGACTGTGTTTCATTCAAATAAATAACCTGTGTAATGAAAATTTACAATTCACGATGCATGTTTGTCCAGATCTTTGTCATGTTATTTTACAGCAAGATATCTAGAGCTAGCCTAGCTAGCTAACTGAAGCCGAGTAGAATCACGATATGGTTTGGTTGCTAAGCTGTAGCCTAACGTTCTACCCACCTAAGTCAATCCAGTTTGCTTCAACAACAGAAGTGGAAACAAGTAATAGTCAATCTGTTGAAAACAGTGTTGTGTAGACACAATAGATTTATTTGCGCGTTTTTATTTCAAGTCTCCAACTTCGGTGTTTCAGCGAGTGCTGCTGTTGGCCGTGTTGCGTTTTTGCTCCCAGCTTCACTCGTTGATAACCAACCAATCAGCGCGCAGCTGATCTAAATATTAATGAGCATACCATAAAAGGAGAAAAGCTATTGTTTTTTCCCGGGAACATTTCAGAGGATCTGTCAGAGGGCATAGAACAGCACCCGGGCCATTTTCAACCCAACCAATGTTACATACCCTATTCGGAGACCTTAAGGAACAGTGTGAAATACCCAAAAAACCCAGTCAATTGCCCCTTTAAAGCTTGTCCGGGACAAGTGGATTTTTTTGTAGGGCAAGTCTGGAGGAGAAATGCACTTGCCCCACTGGACAAGTTAAAACTCAAACAAAATAAAATGCCATGTTACTTCACGTTATGTGCTGCTCATTACGTCTCTTTTACAGATTTTACATTACCAAATTCTGCTTTAGCAAAACACAAAAAGTTGCTTCGTCCCAAGATCTCAGACCGTGCAACTAATTTATTGCTCAACACTTCAAAGGGGACTTATTACTTGAAAGAGGAATTATTTACTGTGTCATCTCAGTTACAATAACAGGGGTTGGAAATACTGCGACTTGCTAAAGTAGGCAAATGGTTAGTAGAACATAACATTTCATAATCATTTCAGTACATCAAGCAGTGCTGCAAGACCCAGTGAAATGTTATATAGCCTACAGTTAGCAAACTAACATTAGCTAGCATCGACAAAAAAACAATATATAAAATGATCTGTTAGCTACAACTAGCTTGTATGTAACTATCTGGGCTGTTGTCCAGTAACTCCAGTTGGAATTTTCACCCCAAAATGGTGGCCGCACTACCGAAGCGCCACCTAGTGGCTGTTATCAAAACAGTTTTGCCAAAAGAGTTATACTATACTCTTTGCATCTAGTAGGAAAACAATATGGGTGTGAAATCACGCACTAATGAAAACTCACTTGGATCATGTCTAAATTAGAATGTTGATTTTGGCTTCAGTCCAAATTGTGTTGCGTCTGGGTCCCTGTCCGGACCGCGGTCCGTCTATTGAGTACCCCCGCCGTAGAGGGTTGACTGTCGTTTGTACACCTCTGGTTGAGCCTTTCACATGGCTAGTCTAATTGGTTGACTTTACAGTCTTTGACATAAAGCCAACAAGTTTCTCATAAAGCCAACAAGTCTACTGCCTCTCCATTAAATGATCGCCCAACAAAATGAAATGCAGATGACATGCAAGTAAACGTCATTTTCCCAGAAATATAAATTGTAGGTTAAGCTACCCTAGTATTTATTTCAACTTTGGATGCTTTCTGTAGTTGTATTGCGTTTAGTGTGTGTGTGTGTGTGTGTGGGGGGGGGGGCTTCTGGGGGGTATTCCAGGTAGCGGGTTTAACAAACACTGAGATTAACCGAGAGAGATTAACTGAGAGAGTTACTCTAAAATGGGAAACTCTGAAAATGTGGTTCCAAAAAAGCTGATATGAATTTGTTTACTCAACTCGGAGTACGTCAACTCAGAGTTAAGCGCGGGCATGAGAACTATTAAAAGCCAACTTCAATGGAGCTCCGATACTAGGATCCACCATGGCATCCCGCGACAAACAAACGTTGTCCTACTTCACCAAACTTCAAGTTTTATTTTGTGTTTATGGTCAATCGGAGCACATATTCCGGAAAAAAGCAACAGGGCTGTAGCAGCGTATGCAAGTGGCGTGGGAGACATTTGCTGCCAAGTCAATGCAATTGAAGGCAATAGCTAGTCCATACATTTAACATTTAACCCCACTGTCCGTTAATATTAGAAAAGGCATATAAAATAGCATGTTCAATGTTTTGTTGAATATAAAAACATACTTCGAAGATTGCATATTTTGCTTAGGCTATATAATTTTATTGTAGCCTCGACGTCACCATGGTTTTAATCATATTCGACATGATACAAAGTCTAAATATCAATTGTAGCCTATTTAAACTTGTAGTAGCAGTTTCCCCCAACAGAATGCTTTTCATCAAAGGATGATGATGATGATTAAGATGACGAAGAGACATTAATTACTGCTGCCGCAGAAAGGATGCAGTGTATGGTAGCTACTGGTAGTTCTCTATCCATATAATTTCATTTACAGGCTTGTGTGGAATTGTCAGTTACGCTGACATTATGAGAATAATTAATATAAAAATGATTAGCATATTCTGACAACAGAGCATGGGATGCTGTATACAGTGGCGGTCCTAGCCCATTTGGCGCCCCGGGCGAGTTTTTCCTAACCTCAACCGTCATTGTGACGCCTAAACTCAACCATGCCTCCCAGGCTGCAGCCGTAGAATGGATTTTTAGTTTGTAGTTTAGCTTAAAAAAACACGTACACCAAAGTAAGAAGGAGAAAAAGCGGACCAGACGCAAGCTTTTATTTTGAAAAGTAAAAGCATGTTACGGGAAGGCATGAGGCGGAAGGCTGTAGGCTGCTGCCATATACTCTTGGAGAACTCTCTTTCCACCCCTCTTGGCGGAAAATGCCGCCCCTAACTTTGTGGCGCCCCGGACGGCTGCCCGGTCGGCCCGTGCCTAAAACCGCCCCTGGCTGTATACAGTGAGATGTTCATTTAATGGCAGGTGAATTGTACATGTGGAACTGTGAAATGTAATGTAATCTCATGTATTCCCAGTTATAAGTAAATGAGTTGTACAAACTGCATCTCCTGAAGAAAGTGTCAAAAACTGACCAAGAGATGGTGCAGGCCTACTTAGGATAGAAGAATAAAGTTTAATCTCGAAAAAAGATTTACTTGAACAATTACGGGAGGACGCATTGGTCACAGGTGATGTTAATTGTAGGAACAATAAATATTAATTGTTGAATTTGCTGAATTTCTATTTTGACCAAGAGATGATGTATTTAGGGCAGAATAATAAAGGCTGATCTTGTAAGGCTATCAACATGCCCCCACCTCTCATACGGCAAAATATGGAGTTACTGGATGGAGTCTCAACTTGATGGCTCTCACACATCATTGTGTAACTTACTGTAGCATTGCTAGTCATGTTGATAAGTAAGGGTCAAGATTGTGGTGTGATTGTAGTTGTTCTTGGGTATAAAGGAATTGTGAAGCATTGTTCTGTGGATTCTTGATCTCCTGAGACCTTCTCCTCAGCTCTGGCTTGTCCTACTCCAGGGGTCGGCAACAGGCAGCCCGCGGGCCAATTGTGGCCCGCCAGCAATTTTGTTTGGCCCGTCAAAATATTTCAGATAATGCAAAAAATTACGCTCGCGCGCTATGCGCGCTCGCATACTATGTCCTAGTAATCATATTCTCACTGGATAAGATAGTATTTAGGCTATGTGCACCAACGATGACGACCCACCACATTGGGATGACAGTGACGACCATGTTGATAGAGAGAGTTCGTTAAAATAAGGAAATTATTCAAACAGACCACCAATGGGCTCATTCACATTGTTCATTATTATTAGTGATTTGTAGTATACCTACCCATTCTCCATGTAGGCCTAGTTGTTGCGAGTGCACGTATTGCAAGGGCACCTATCGCAGCGTCTAAATAGGCAGTAACCCAGACTCTGGCCCGCCATCTAGTGACGAGGAAACATACTGGCCGGCGGACCAAGTTACTTGCCGACCCCTGTCCTACTCCTTCTTCCTCGTCTCTTGCTTTCTATCTCTGGTTTACAATAATCATGGTAGAGTAGGTAGGAGTTAACCTTCATTGATTTCATTCATTTGCAATATGATTAAATGATTATATTATTTAACATTAATTTGACCATTCTTGCTCTGATTTAACCCATAGAGTCAAATAACTGTAATTCCATTGGTATTGACATTATTTGGTTATGTTAATACACTGTTCAGTTTCCCATCTTCCTTCAAACCATAGGGGAATTAGTTTCAATTGTTTGGCCAATATTGACCCCCTACAATCTTGAAATAGATTTGCTCGAACACCAGTTACAGGACGGTACATGTTGAATCATGTAAATTGTAGGAAGTTGGAACAATAGCCAATACAAATACTCATTAGATTTGTAGGCAATGAAGAAGACCAAATACAATTTCTATTATTTGTCTTTATTTCAGTACCAAAAAGCATTTGGTCAGTTATGAGTGTAACATTAGCGACAAAGGCCCAAGGGCTTTGAATGTTGCTAAAATAAATGACAGATTGTGACGGGAAACGGTAATGTTAACTTAGGTATTCATCAGGGAATTAAAGCACATCAAATCATATTCTTATAATTGTATCCCAGCGTATAACTAAGCGATTTACATTTTGTTAGAGATTGCTCGGCTGAACCAGGAAAGGATATCCCATGTCTGCCATTGCTAGCTGTCTCAGAAAGTGGGAGGGGATAGGTAGAAACGCAGTTTGGCATGGAAAACCTGCTAGCGTGCAGGTTAGTTTCACAGAGTAAGTTACCATGGAAACTTGCCAAAAGGTTTCGTTATCTCTTTTCCTGGAACGGAAACCTTAGAGTATGCCTCTTTTCAGGGTTAAACATCTCAAAGTTTTCACTAAACCCGCTACCTGGAATACCCCCCTGAGCTTTGAGCCCCAAATGTTTTCTTAAAAGCCCCATCTCTTTTTAGGTTAAAATTTGGTCTGTCATTTTTGGCAAATATAAAAATGTGTCCAACGTAATGTCCAATTATTGCTAAAAAAAATTGCGTGCGTAGCTTTACCTGTATTTACAGGCAGTTTGTGTTTTCTCTGTTTGTTTTCACATTGGGTCACATTTCATTTTCCAAAGTGCTTTGATGTCTTTACATTGATACTCTTGATCTGCTTACCTCTCCAGTCCCTCCACACTGGCTCTGCTTGGTGCTCCCAGTAACATATCCACACTTCCATGATGGACTTGTGTTCTGCTTTAGTCAATCATTCCTTATCTCTCCTACAAGTCTCCCTCGATCCCTCTCTCCCCTCCTCTCCTTCCAATCCTCTTCCCCATTCTCTCTCTCCCAGGAAATAATGGTTTCCACGGTTCAGTGGCATCTGCAAACACGCCATCCATCATGACGCAAGGGCACGCCGAGTTACACAGCACGTGACATATTAGCTTGGGGCCCGTGTGCCCACCGTCCAGCTCAAACCCCACTGCAGCACCACAGGTTCCAGCTAAAGCTTCCTTTAGCTTTCATACCCTCCTCCATCCTCCTTACCTCGCCAGGCCTGTCTGTGTTCACATCTCTCTTTCATTTCCATCGGCTGTATTAGGATAGATTCAGGTTGCCTCTAGCAAGTTGTCATTCCAATAAGTGTGTAATGCAGTGTACATTCGTCATTGTTAGAGTCTTTCAGTCTGTGCCCGTACTGTGTTGACTTACTCAGTTGCCTTGAGGACAAGCAACCAGGAAGGTGATATGCTGATGCCCAGTTTCAGACATTTATGTAGCACTGCTATGGACTTTACTGAGGGAGGACATCTTCAACATCACCTCAGCCTTGGTCTCAAACCCTCCGGACCTGATCAAATTAATGTCAGGAATGATGTTCCGTCTTTTTCCATGCGTCTTTCTCCTATCCTCTCTCTCTCTTCTTAGTCTCTCAGGGTCTTTCTCTCTGGGTCTCTCCATCTCTTTATCTATCTTTGGGGTTGTATTGACCCGTTGTGCTCTTTTAAATTTGACTCTGTGCCTTCTGTTGTCTGTTGCGTGACATGACACACGCGTTTTATTCAACTTTGGCTGATAGAAAAAGACAAGCAAACGAGTTTAGCTATCCATGTTTTTTTCTCTACCTCCCCCCGTGTTATAGTTAATTGAAAGTGTCTACTGGATTTGGGTGAGGCATCAGGTAAATGTTGCCACAGCACCCAACACTGAGCTGACAGTGAGATAGAATGTGTAGATTACCTGACCACTACAGGGAACAAACACACACACACACAACACTGTTTAAAATAAGAGATTGAGTTTGACAAAGGGCAAAAGAATAGTTGGGTGTGTGTGAATGTGTGGGCTTGGATTTGGGTGAGTTTTGTGTATGTGTGTAGGTGGACCCTAGCTTTGTGTGTGTGTGCAACATTTAGACCTGAAATAGCGGCTACAATAGATACAATTTTTGAATCCATTACATTGGGCACTGTCACACACTTCATACTCAACCAGAGAGGGTTACTGGTCCTTACAATCTCATTGCATTGCACAGAAGCTCATTGCATTCTGTAAGGTAGGTGTACTGCACATGAACAGTTTCAGCTCACCACCACCTTGTGAGTCAGTGTACTATGATTGATGGCGAGTAAATCATTTTTCAGTCATAATCTAAGAGAAAGACTTGGTTTAAAAGAAAAACACCACACACACTTTCAAGAATTTCTTTCTTCTGCTTTGGGTTAGAACTTCCGGTGAGTTACATGGCTAGCTAGCTATAAGGAGGATAAATTATAATATTAATGGGATAAACCCACATACTGTATTTCTTCGAATAAACGCTGCACCAAAAATGAACATTGTTTAATAAACGCTGTCCTCGATTAAACGCTGCACCCATAAAAATCAGAAAACTTATTTAACTGGTTAAAGTAAAACACAGTATTTTTTACACAAGTAAATCACAAGTTATACACTGTAATTCTCTCGAAGCACTGGCAGACACAAGTGGCTTTCTTTCTGCTGGCCCTGTCAAAAAAAAAATTATCATTAAATTAATGTGTGTCTAAACGTGTCTGAAATCAATTACTTTTTTAGTACGTTACGATTATATTTCCAGAAAGAATATGGTTATTTTTTCTGAGTTGTTGGATTTTCCATGTCATCTAAACGTATCACAGCTCTGTACACCAGGAGTAGCATTGCTAGCCTTTCATTGAAGCTGCCATTTCCCATTTGATTATAAGCCAAATTTTGATGCGTAGTGACAGAACGCCTTAGGGGCCACGCGTTGGGCCCGACGCTAGCCCCCGCTGATGTCATCAACGAAGTTTGAACCTTTTGGCGGGTTGTGAGTGAACCAGGAGCATGCGTGAACTAAGCTTTGGCCGCTGCCTTCACACCTCCTAACGATCCTGTTTCCGATCTCCTTCATGTGCCTTTTTAAAGGCGATCGTTTGGAGAGAAGGAAGATATAATTTTAAGAGTAAGACCTACACCTAAGCTGGATGGGCTGACCAAGGCTGGCAAAGGTTTTGTGCGGCACTTCACTGAGGCTAACTACGTCCGCTATGACTGGCTAACAGCTAACACCAGGCGGAACAAGCTATTTTGCTGGCCGTGTTTGCTGCTAAACCCAGAGGTTTTACCAGCCTTAATAGCTTCACCAAGGCAGCTATCAAACATCAGGCATCCGAGCGACACCTCATAACGGTGGTACATTGATAGACCTTTGGTGAGTCCAGGGTGGATTTGCAACTGGATGAGCAGCAGAGACGAGAGACAAGCCAGCAAGTGAGAAAAAAACGGGACATACTGAAGCGCCTCGTTGATTGTTTCATCTTTTTGGGACAGCAAGAATTGTCATTCAGGGGACATGACAAGGGGAAAGAGTAGGGTAATTATTTGGAGCTATTATCTCTGCTATCAGAATATGATGCTGACTTGCGACACCACCTTGCCACGGCCACCGTTTTTAAGGGAACATCTGGGAAAATAAAAAATAATCTCATAAATGCTGTTGCTGAGTTGCTAAATGATGCCATCAAAAAAGAGATCAACAACACCAATTTTGTCGCAGTTATGCAACTATGGGCGGCACTAGGGAGGGGCTAGGAGGTGCTTCAGTATCCCCAAGAAAGACCAAAGCACCCCAATAGCACACCCTAAAATATTGCTCATTTATTAATAGTATTCAGGCCTGTAGTGGCCATCGGAAGAATCGTAAGAATACCCGGTGGGCTGCTCTGCCCGCTCATAAATTGGGCCAGCAGATCGCCTGCTTTCTCTTTGCTTTTTCACACACCAAATAAAACTATTTGTGTTAAGTTTGTTAAGTTACTGTGTGACTGATAAGTAAGTTAATAAGCTACACTAGGTTTTGATCTAAATAAGTGCACGATCAGACCGTGCATTAAAAAGTGCAGTTTTCAGTTGTCGCGTATGCTCGCTTTCTCAAATACAAGTGTGTGTACCAAGGTTGTTATAATTCCCTCAAGCATTCGTAGACACAAGCGGTTTCCTTGCTACAGGTTTATTCTCCAAATCCACCGTGAAAACTAAGCACAAAGTACAACCAGAAAATAAAGACATTAGATGTAACATTACATGAACATACAATGACATGTAAGTAACGTATACCAAGTAAATGGGCAATTCCGACTATAATCATGACTGGAATGTCTGTTTCACTGAAACACGTCGGTGAAAGGGGTTATAACAGCCGAAAACACGATTGTTAGGTTTGCAGTTTCATTTGAGAACATTTCCATTGTGTTGTGAACAGTGTATTGTGAAGATTTACATTGTGTAGCGTCCGTAACGTCACGTCCATAACACATCATTAAAGTTTTTAAAAGTAACAAAGGGGCAAGATTTGTTAATTAAACTAACCATTGGTATAAATAAGCTTTACACAGAAACTTTGGATGTTGTAGTATCGGCACTGTTTGATAGGCATAAACTTATTCTACAAAACGTT
Organism: Hypomesus transpacificus; assembly: GCF_021917145.1. Lineage (NCBI taxonomy): Eukaryota > Metazoa > Chordata > Actinopteri > Osmeriformes > Osmeridae > Hypomesus > Hypomesus transpacificus. The sequence goes on along the minus strand of NC_061070.1, from coordinate 5,752,413 downwards.
ACGGACGTGACTTGGCCATGGAACTCACTGACTCATAAACAACAGGCTTAATGCATTTAAGGAGTTGTGCTTTTAACTCAAGCTGAGCATACACGAAGCTCTATCATTCTCTTGTCAATCAGGAAAATGCTAAATGGTAACATTTTATTGAAAACTGGAGTCCATTTACCCCGTTCACAACTTGTATATTATGTAAAAGAGTGCAATTGTCTATAAATTTAGATTTAGGTTACATGCAACAAAATATAGACCTAAGTGAACATTTTAACAACAGTTATATTTGTGTGGGCACAACTTTTTTTTTCTAAGGTAAGGGTGACCTTTGAATGGAATTGCCCAAATACAGACTCAAACTAGAAACATACCTCGTTGGCTGTATGCTTGAACAAGGGAATATAAGTTTTTTGGTAGCTAACATCTTTTGCTCGTTGATTCTCCCACGCACACGCTTCCCACAAGGCCTTGCGCGAAGACTTCAAAATAAAAGCATTTTACTCTTTCCAAATATTTAGTATATAATACTGAAAGCTAATTATGAAATTCTAAATAATGACAAACGTTCCAAACAAATTATACATTTATATAATGTAATTGTGACAATTACACTCCCACCAAATCACACAAACCTTAATGTGGATTTCTCTAAACATAATGTTAGGTGCAAGTAAACTTCTAAACACAACTTCTCCATTTCTGATATTAACCATAGAACATGTAGTTTCAGGAAACACATTGAACACTTTAATCTGCCTCAAGCAGAGTAACAACTTTCTGTATGGGTCTTTCAAGAAACACTGTTTTGATTGTGGGTTTCCCTTTTTTGTCAAATGTAGTGCTACTAACAAGCAACCTTAGTTTTCTCACCCTACTATCTGACCCCGGATAGACTTCTACGACTTTTGCTAGCTTCCATTCATTGCGTGGAGCCAGATCATCTTGTAGAAGAACGATGTCGTTGACCTTCAAGTTTCTTTTGTCCATGTGCCACTTTTGTCTTGGTTGTAAATTTAATAGATATTCTTTCCTCCATCGGGTCCAAAACTCATTAGCCAAATATTGCACTCGGCGCCACCTCTTTTGAAGATAGAGATCCACTTTAACAAATTGTCGAGGTGGAGGCAGAATGATGGTTAACTTCATTTTAAGGATGTGGTTTGGAGTTAAGGGTTCAGGTCCAGATGGATCATTCAAATGTTCAGCCGTGAGTGGTCTGCTGTTAACAATAGCCATAAACTCATACAGAAAGGTCCTCAGTGAGGTGCTGTCGAGCCTTCGTGATGACTGATCGAGCATAGCAGTTAGAACACTCCTTACTGTTCTTATTTGTCTCCCCCAGACACTTTAGTGACTTGCCGCTAGCCTGGTTGCCAGCCTGGTTGCCAGCCCAACTTCTCCCCGCCCACAAAAAAATTTGGTCGGGAAGTTGGGTCTGGAGGGTCTCGTATTGGGGACAACTACAGAAAAACAGAATCGGGACGGACCAATGAAATTGCCAGGGCGGGCTTTATACGATGATGGACAGATGATCAACAGTAACGTAATCAACAACGTCACAAAAGAGCGCTTGGGTTGAATTCGTTTTCAACAAACAACACATTACGTTGCTCTGATTGGTTGTAGGTCTATCCAATTGAGCGAAGAGGCATTTGTTTTACGCGTTCGGTTGAAACACGCCCCGTAGTAACAGCCCAACGGAGAGTTTTCAGACTCATATTCTGGCTAGAATTATAAGTATGACAACGTCAGGCTAACTTGTCGGTTCATAAGGAATTCACATCCTAGAGCCTTTACTCTTTCTTGGTCCATTCCTTTCATGAGGCCTGCAAACTCTCGTCTTGCACCAACAAAGTTGGTTCCTTGGTCACATCTTAGTTGACGCACATTTCCTCTTATGGCAATGAATGCCCTTAAAACATTGATGAATGCGTCTGTTGTCATGTCATTGATCATCTCTATGTGTATGGCCCTTGAACATAGACAGGTAAGTTAGAGACCATGTTTTTTAGATCTTTTCTTCCTTCTTTTACATAGATAGGACCAAAACAGTCAATGCCTGTGTAAGTGAAGGGTGGAGTTGTCTCCGTTCTGTTTTGTGGTAAATCACCCATCTTTTGTTCTTCAGTGCGTCTTCTGTACTTTCTGCACTTGACACATGTGGAGATGTGTAATGAGACTGCTCTGCTGCATCCAAGGATCCACCGTCCATTAGCCCGCAGTTCGTTTAATCGTCATTCCACGTCCTTGATGTTGTACTCTTTCGTGGAAGTGCTTAATGAGCAAGACTGATATGTGGCAGTTCTTCGGGAGTATTGCAGGATGCTACACGTGGGTGTAACGTGGCTTGACTTAGGCGTCCTCCCACTCTTAAAATACTCTCTTCATCCAAGAATGGACTCAACTTATACAGCTTACTCTCTTTGGTCTTGGTAACTCCTCTTTTTGCTTTCAAACTCTTTATCTCATCTGAGAATGATTCTTCTTGGACTAGCTTGATGATGGTGAGTTCTGCTTCTTTCCTTTCTTCTAAGCTTGTAGCTTTGTTGGTTCTTTGCTTAACACCTGTGTATTCTTGGACTTTTCATTTCAGTCTAGCAACTGCTTTTACAGCTCTTGACCAATCAGAGAATTTCTGTAGGCGATCCAAAAGAGATCTGTCTTCCTTGGCTTTAGTGTTACACACGAGAACCTTGCGAAGCTCTGGATCATCCTCTCTGATTTCTCCCACCTTGGGTTTTCTTTTAGGTAGTTCTTTACGCCAAAGAAACTTTGGTCCTTTGAACCAGTTTGAGGTTTTAAGTTGCTCAGCAGTCAAACCCAGAGAAGCATGATCTACCGGATTATCCTCAGAGGCAACATAAGCCCACTGTTTACATTTACATTTATGCATTTAGCAGACGCTTTTATCCAAAGCGACTTCCAAGAGAGAGCTTAACAGAAGAGCATAGGTCACTGATCATAACAACGAGGTAGTCCCAAACATTGCAAGCAGCCAAAACATGAAGCATACATTGTGAAAAAATTAATAAGTGCCAAAAGGGAAGACCCATAAGAGCATGCAGTTATACAAGTTTACAAATTAAAACAAAATGAACCACAAAAAAGTGCAGGACTGTACCTGTGGAAGAACAATCAATAGTAAAATATTTCACAGCGAGTACAAGACTTAACTGTTATAACTAACCTACAAGAGCAACAAGTCACTCAATAAGAGTCATTGTGATCCTGGAGGAAACTAGCAACAGGTCTAACCAAGCATTCCTAAGTGCCGTTGTACTCCCGGAACAAGTGTGTCTTGAGCCTTTTCTTGAAGGTAGGGAGACAGTTGGTGTCCCTGATGGAGGTGGGTAGCTGGTTCCACCATTGGGGGGCCAGGCAGGAGAAGAGCTTGTGTTGGGACCTGGCAGTCTTGAGCGGTGGGACCACCAGGCGAATGTCTGAAGAAGACCGTAAGTGACAGGTGGGGGTGTAAGGTTGCAGGAGAGACTTGATGTAGTCGGGTGCAGTCCCGTTCACTGCTCGGAAGGTCAGTACCAGGGTCTTGAATCTGATACGGGCGTTGATGGGTAGCCAGTGGAGAGAGATGAGGAGCGGGGTAACATGGGAGCGTCTGGGTAGATTGTAGACCAGGCGGGCCGCTGCGTTCTGAATCCTCTGAAGAGGGCGGGTTGCACATGCTGGGAGACCAGCGAGCAGCGAGTTGCAGTAGTCCAACTTGGAGAGGACCATTGCTTGGACTAGCAGCTGGGTGGAGTGCTCAGACAGGTATCTCCTGATCTTCCGGATGTTGTAGAGGGTGAATCTACAAGACCGGGAGACTGCGGCAATGTGGGCCGTGAGGGAGAGCTCGTCATCCATGGTAACCCCAAGGTTCCTGGCAGAGGATGAAGGGGTCACCGTCGCAGATCCCAGGGTGATTGACAGATCATAGGAGAAGGAGGGTTTAGCCGGGATGATGAGAAGTTCTGTTTTGGCAAGGTTCAGCTGGAGGTGGTGCTCGGTCATCCAGGCAGAGATGTCTGCGAGGCAGGCCTCAATCCTAGCTGAGATCCCCGGATCAGTTGGGGGGAACGACAGGTACAGCTGCGTGTCGTCAGCGTAGCAGTGGTAGGAGAAGCCATGGGAGGTGATGATTTGTCCAAGTGAGGTGGTGTACAGAGAGAAGAGGAAGGGGCCAAGGACGGAGCCCTGTGGGACACCAGTGGAGAGCTGGCGAGGGCCTAACAGTTTGCCTCCCCAGGAGACCTGGTAGGATCTTCCCGACAGGTAGGATGAGATCCACTGGAGTGCAGTGCCAGTGATGCCCATCTCAGAGAGTCTGGCGAGCAGGATCTGGTGGTTAACCGTGTCAAACGCAGAAAGGTCCAGCAGAATGATGACGGATGACCTGGAAGCCGCTCTGGCAGACTGGAGGGCAGTGGTGACTGAAAGAAGGGCAGTCTCTGTGGAGTGGCCAGTCTTGAAGCCTGATTGGTTGGGGTCAAGCAGATTGTTCTGAGAGAGAAAGTGAGACAGTTGGTTAGATACAGCACGTTCAATTGTTTTTGAAAAGAAGGGTAGCAGTGATACCGGTCTGTAGTTCTGGAGGATGGCAGGGTTAAGGGAGGGTTTTTTTGAGTAGAGGGGTGACTCTGGCCTGTTTGAAGGGAGAGGGAAAGGTGCCGGAGGTAAGGGAGGAGTTTAGGACATGGAGAAGAAAAGTTATGATGGAGGGGGAGATGGTTTGAAAGAGAGGGGAGGGGATAGGATCAAGGGGACAGGAGGTGGGGCGATGAGAGAGAATGAGGTCAGAGAGCTCTGCCTCGGACAGGGGAGAGAAAGAGTTTAGACGTTTAGTAGGTTCAGTCATAGAGGGTGAGGGGGTAGGAAAGGAGGGTTTAGGGAACCGACTGCTAATGTCGGCAACTTTTTTCTCAAAGAAGGAGGAGAAGTCGTCTGCTCTCAGGGTGGAGGGAGGGGGTGGGGGAGGTGGGTTAAGAAGGGTGGAGAAGGTACAGAAAAGTTTGTGGGGGTTTGAAGCAGAGTTAATTTTGTTAAGAAAGTAGAGGGTTTTAGCACCAGTTATGTGAGAAGAGAAGGATTTAAGGAGGGAGTGATACTTATCAAGGTCCAGACCGTCTTTGGACTTGCGCCATTTCCTCTCAGCTGCTCGAAAGGTGGACCGCTCTTCACGAATAACATCCGTAAGCCACGGGCAGGAGGGAGAAGATCGCGCAGGCCTGGTTGACAGGGGACAGAGAGTCAAGTGATGCAGTTAAAGTGGTTAACAAGGAGTCGGTGGCAGTGTTAGTGGGGTGGGACGAGAACTCGTCAATGGGAGGGAGGGAGGATGTTACAATAGAGGAGAAATGGGAGGGAGACAGGGAGCGGAGGTTGCGGCGGAAAGTTACAAGGGGAGGGGAGGTAGGAGGGGTTGGAGGGAGGGAGACAGAGAATTGGATAAAGTAGTGATCAGAAGTGTGGAGGGGGGTTACAGAGGTTAAGTCAGTGATACAGTTACGTGTCTAGACGAGGTCTAGCTGTTTGCCTGCCTTGTGGGTCGCCGGTGTGCTCAGCAGCGTCAGGTCAAAGGAAGTCAGGAGAGACAAGAAGTCGACGGCCTGCGTTCCTTGGAGGTGGATGTTGAAGTCCCCAAGGACTATCAGGGGGGTTCCATCATCCGGGAGGACGCTGAGGAGCATGTCCAGCTCCTCCACAAAGTCGGCTAGCGGTCCTGGTGGGCGGTAAAGAACAATTAAGCATGCTTTGATAGGATCAGTTAGCATAATATAATGATGTTCAAATGATTTGGCAGTAACAGGGAGTGGTGTGGATGTGTATTTTATATGTGGGGATAGAAGCAACCCTGTCCCACCACCCCGCCCGGTTAAGCGGGGTGAGTGAGTGAAGGAGTGGTTGACGGAGAGAGCAGCAGGAGTTGCAGTGTTCTCTGGGCGGATCCATGTCTCTGTCAGCGCAAGGGCATGAAGAGAAGCATGAGATGCAAAAGCTGGGATGAAGTCTGCCTTGTTCACAGCAGACTGGCAGTTCCAGAGCCCTAAAGAAAGTGAGAGGGCAGGTGGAGAAGAGCTGGATAGGTAGTGAAGGTTAGAAGTAGACCGTATATACTTTGTGACATATCTACGTCTACGGGTAGTGTAATGAACAGGAATGCTAAAGAAACACATGCTAGCTATGAAAATGTTCTAGGTAAGATATAATATAAATATAAATAGGTTGATACTTATCAGAAGAGGTGATCCGGCCCCGTCGGCCTTCCTCGGTGGACTCCCGCCGGTAGACTCCCTGTCTTTGTTCGACTGAGTCTTCGTGCACCGAGGCTGCCAGGCGAGGCTGCCTCTAGAGTGCCAGCCGCCTTAAATATGCAAGGCGCAGCTGACAATAACCCTAATTATGTAAACAAAGGCCAGGGTCTCACACAGCGGCAAGTACCCTGAACTCGATCTCTAGATAGCTACTTTACTTAACGGCCTGGATAACTGCTGTCTATCAGCCTTGCCCAGACACAAGATATAGCAAAACACAACACAATACTACAAATTGAAGTCACTTACTTAGTCAGGAGACAGTCACGATGTACACTCAGTTAGACACTATTCGCTCTGAATCTGGTTACAGAAGTCAGGGCTATTTAGCTACTTTCAACAATGAACCCTAATTATGTAAACAAAGGCCAGGGTCTCACGCAGCGGCAAGTACCCTGAACTCGATCTCTAGATAGCTACTTTACTTAACGGCCTGGATAACTGCTGTCTATCAGCCTTGCCCAGACACAAGATATAGCAAAACACAACACAATACTACAAATTGAAGTCACTTACTTAGTCAGGAGACAGTCACGATGTACACTCAGTTAGACACTATTCGCTCTGAATCTGGTTACAGAAGTCAGGGCTATTTAGCTACTTTCAACAATGAACCCTAATTATGTAAACAAAGGCCAGGGTCTCACGCAGCGGCAAGTACCCTGAACTCGATCTCTAGCTAGCTACTTAACTTAACGGCCTGGATAACTGCTGTCTATCAGCCTTGCCCTTACAAAAAAGAAGTATACTTCAAATTTATTTTGTAAGTATACTTAGTATAAAAAGTATACTATTATCATTTTACTTAAAGTATACTAGCAGTGTACTTATTTATATACTATTTTTGTACTAAGTAAACTGAATTGGCCCACTTTTTAGGTCATTTAGTACACTTTAAAGTATACTTATAGTGTATTTTAAGGTTTACTTTTGAATACTGTAAAGTAACCTGTGTAGTGCACTTTCAGTTCATCAAGTATACTTCCTAAAGTACTTCAAAGTATACCTTGGAATACTCTTAAGTAACCTGTGTAGTGCACTTTCAGTTCATGAAGTATACTTCCTAAAGAGCCTCAAAGTATACTTTGCAATACTTTCAAGTGCACTTTCAATTAATGTAAGTACCTCATGAAGTAAACTTAATAAATATAATTTTACTATGATTTACTAATAAAACAAATGTTTAGGGGCCCCTTAGACGCTTCAGATCTTGCATCACATGGCGAGAACGGGGGCCCTCACAAAGTCACACTGCAGTTTCTGAAAGAAGTTACTTAATGCATAGGCATGAACGACTTCCGAATCCAGCTGTTCTGATGAAACGTAACAGTTATTTAACTCATGGTTACAATGGTAAACCAGCACAACAATGACAATTACCACGCAACAAAACACTACATTCTAAGCAGACACATTTAAAAAACGAAATTCATGAATTTACATTTGTATTTCGAACAAACTGCAAACTTATCAGCAATTTTTTACACTATTTACCGCCTTGCATCATGGGAATTGACTAGCTAATGAGCCACACTATCTTCATTATTTCACGTCGCTATTTCGTTCTTCAGTCAGTTTGACAGTATAACATTCAAATTCTCAAGTAGCTTTTTAGTTTTTTTTCATTAATACTCCAATTGATAATTATTAGTATAAGAGTATAGTGCTTCAGAATGTTTTGGCAGTAATTAAGGTTACAGCTTCAGTAACAAAAAAAGATTCAATGTGCAATGCATAATAGATTTTCATAGACATGAATAATTAGAATGAGATGGATCTAAAAAATGTAACCTGTAATGTACTTTAAAATGATTTTGACTGCTTTTGCTGTATAATAATAGAAAACGTACATCTTACTCCAGAAGAAATGTATACAATTTTCTGTTTCTAAGCATACTTCTTAAAAGTAAATCAGAAGTGAACTATTTTCAAAGCATACTTAAAAGTATATTAAAAGTGAACTATTTTCTAAGTATACTTCTTAAAAGTATATTAAAAGTGAACTATTTTCAAAGCACACTTAAAAGTATATTAAAAGTGAACTATTTTCAAAGCACACTTAAAAGTATATTAAAAGTGAACTATTTTCTAAGCATACTTCTTAAAAGTATATGAAAAGTGAACTAAAAGTGTACTATCCATATTTTAGTATACTTATAGTATACTTTAATATACTTCTTTTTTGTAAGGGTGCCCAGACACAAGTTATATCAAAACACAACACAATACTACAAATTGAAGTCACTTACTTAGTCAGGAGACAGTCACGATGTACACTCAGTTAGACACTATTCGCTTAGACACTGTTCAGACTTTGTACTTGACTTGATTCTCTGTATGCGGTTGGCTACGAAAACTTGAAATCTTCTGGCGTCATTGTTTATGTAGCCAAGAACGACTGTGGAATCTGTCCTAAAGAACTCTTGCAGATCTTGAATTTCTAATTCCCTTCATAGCATGTCACTAGTACGAACTGCAACAACTGCCGCAGAAAGCTCAAGTCTCGGAATAGTTGTGACTTTGTTGGTGACACCCTTGACTTTCCCATTACCAGGCAGCAATGAACTTCGTCGAACGTGTTAATAGCTCGCAGGTAAGTACATTCACCGTAGCCGGAGACGCTAGCATCCGCGAAGTGGTGAAGTTCATATCCTTTCACATCGCCGAAGCTTGATGGTAAAAAACATATTTTGATTTGCATTCCAGCCAGATCGGGAAGGTCTCTGAGCCAGGACTCCCACTTGGGTTTTAAGATTTCCGGAAGTTCCTCATCCCAGCCAATCTTCTCTCTGCACATTTGCTGGAGTATTTGTTTCCCCAAAAGGACAAAGGGTGCTATGAGGCTACAGTAGAGAGCACACCTCTTCTTGTTAGCGGATTGGGTTTTACATGAACTCTGATTTTGAATGAGTCTGATGTGATACACCACTCTACTCCTAGAGCTCTCTCCATATGCGGTGAACTCAAGGCCATGTCTAGATCTTTGATTGTAGCACGTTCTTCTTCTGGGATGGTTGCCATCAATTTCTCACTGTTGGAAACAAACTAATGTAGTCTTAGCTTGCCAGTGGAGCAAAGGTCTCTTGATTCTTTGCCAAGCTGGATGGCTTCCTTCTCAGTTTGGACGCTTGCAAGACCATCGTCGACGTAGAAGTTTCTTTGAATGAAGCGTATGGAGTCTTCACTGAACTGTTGTCCTGCCAGATGTTTGTAATACTGTTGATCTTTCTTTAGTCTCCTTTCAAGACAGTGCTGTCGATGTATTGCGCATGTCTTGTTGTTAGGTAGTTTGGGTCTTTCCTCTTTAAACGGTAATGGCATTTCGTAGTGACCATTGTGTTTCTGTGTGATGTTTTCTCTCAACTTTGCCAGGAACTTGAGATCTTCTTGAGACACCAGATCATCTTCTCCAGCTCTTTCGGAGAAGTCTGATTCAAGGACTTTTATGATTTCTGAGGGAGTGATCTCTTTTACTTTGGTTTGGCTCACATAATGTACTTCCGTTTTGAGATTGAGAGAAGGCTCCACACCTGGTGTCACTTGTCTCACTACTACGCGATGACTGATTCCGATGGCATCACCGTAGTCTACACTGGGTTTCTTGAGGCCAACAATGCTCCATCCAAGGTCCGTATGCTGTGCATAAGGCTGATGATCTTCGCCAAACACAACTTTCTTTGGAAGCAGAGCTTGTGAGCAGTTATACTCAATAAGCAGACCTACTTCGCAGTCCTGCAGAGGTGTGATCTCTTCTTGGAGGTGCTTTAGATGGGACCATGCTTTAGCAGTTACATTTGTAAGTATGTGAGCTCTGTTGGCTGGAATAAACTCCTTTGTGTAGACTGGTGGCAAGGAGATCTTCTTACCAGAGTAAAAGCCTCGAACTTGTAGGTCATTCACTCTTTGAGAGCTTACTACTGTGGTTCTTGAGGTCATAGTAGAGAGCTTGAGCTTGACTTGTTCTTTGTTTGCTTCCAAAGCTTCGGCTACTTCACTTAAAACAAAGGTTGTGTCGCTTTGAAAATCCAGCAGAGCGTACACAAGGAATTATTGTTCTGGTTGAGTTAAGGATGAAAGCCAGACAGAAATTACTGCAGCCTTTTGTGCATTAGCTTCACCAAGTATTACTCTATTGGAGGTAGCGGCTGTGGTTTCTTCATGTCGTAATGATTGAGGTATTTCTCTGTATCTTTCTTGACTTGGATTTTGCTTGGCTTGTAGTGGACTTTGTTCTTTTTTGTCTCGCTCCTCATGCAGACAGGTAGGATACCGCTTGTTGCAAATGTCGCAGACACTCCTACTTTTGCAGCTCTTTGATTGGTGACCAGACCTGAGACACCTAAAGCATAGTCTTTCAGCTTGAATACATTTGATTCTGTCTGAAACTGCTTTCTCCATGAACTTCCTGTATTTGTGCAAAGTATGCCCAGTCTTCTTACAGAAAATGCATGTAGTAACAGTCTGCTCGCTGGAACTTGTGGTTACTTGTAGCTGATGTTTCTGGACTTTTGGTTTTTAGGCTTCGCCTTGTTTCATTGACTGCAATGATGTGACAGGATTGCAGGCAATTTTGGCTTCCCTTGCCAGAAATTTGACAAATTGGCTAAAGGAGGGAAATTGTTTTCTTTCTTCTTCTTCTTCGATAACCTTACGGTTCCAACCAATGTTGGATTAGCCAATCAGGTAACTTGGAGAGAATTTTCCTGTTTTCATTACAGTCATTCAAGATTTCCAATGCTTTGATGTGAACCATGGCAGCCTCACAACTACGGAGAAAATCAGCAAACTCCCTGAGCTCAAGGCTGTCCTTAGATCCCATCTTGGGCCACGCTTGGAGCTCGTCTCTGTATGCTTTTGCAATTGTGAATTGGTTTCCATACCTCTCTTCTAAAATCTCCCATGCAGCAACATAGGCAGACTCAGTTCCGAGTAGGAAGTAGCCATCAAGTGCTTTCTCAGCTTGTCCACTCAAATATCTTCGAAGGTAGTACATTTTCTCCTTGTCTTTAAGGTTCTTCTGGTTGATCAGTGTTTCAAAGGAGAGTTTCCAGTCGTTGTACTGCAATGGATCCCCACTGAAAACTGAAGGTTCAGGAACTGGAATTCTGTTGGCGCTTAAAGCACCTGCCAGCACCTTAACAAGCTCTGATGTACTTTCATTTGAGGCATAGCTTGTGGGATGGAGGTCATACGAGACTGAGGGCTTGTGGGAGCCGGCGCTTTGCTATTTGCTACCATCTCATGCTCCAGTATGTCTTTCCGCTCTTCGTCGATGACTTTCACTTGATCATTTACATACATTCTCTCTCGTGCTGCATTGAGACCCTTATTGCCTCCAAATGCTGTATCTTCCTCCGTTTGTCTTCCAGATTCTTCTGTAGAGCTCCAAACTCTTTTTCCATTTGAGCTTTAATTTTCGATTCGTCTTCCTCTCTCTGTAGTCTTCATTTCACTTCCTCTGCTTCTCGTTCGAAATGACGTCTTACTGCTGCTGCCTCTTGATCAGCTATCTTCTTTTTAGCTTCTGCTTCTAGGCGCTGTATTTCCAACTGTTCTTTTTCTTGTTCTTGTAGCACTTTTAGAACAGCATGGCTTACAGCAGCTTCAGCGGCAGCTTCTTGTCGTTTCACAGAAGACCTACTTGAACACTCTGAGTTGCTTTTCAGGAGAGAAGTGAAGGAACCCGATCTGCATGTAGTTGTGTCGAATAGAGAGCCTGCCTCAGGCCAATCTTGCCGTTCTTCTTCTGGAATCTTTCCATCCAGTTGACTTATGGCTTTGGATACAATTAACTTGGAAATCCCTACACACAGATCCACTTTTCGACGTGTGTCTTGCTCTGGAGTTGAGACTTCACGTAGTTCATCATAAACATGCTGGACGTCTGCAGAAAGATCTGTGACGCAACAGATGATGTCATTTAGCAGATCATTAGGTAAGGGCTCTGTTGACTGTGATAATGTCATCTTTGAATATTTTAATTGGGTTCTCCATTTGTCGTAAATGTAGTTGAACCTTTGTTGAAGTAGTTTAATTTTGTCATCTTGCATTTCTCTACCTTTCTCGGTTAGAGTTCTGTCTCTTTGACTTGGTCTTGGCTGCAGTGCTTCCTCTTGCTGAGCTTCCGCACCAACAACTTGATCTTCAATGCTACCCCTTACTTGGGTTGTATGCTCACTGGACTCTGACATTGTCTAATTACTACTTTAAATCGACCCACTTTACAGAAGCCCTCCTTTTAGACCACTCTTGACTTCTAGTGTCCAAGTTCTTTAGCTTTGTCTTGAAGACACTGTTCATTCAAATATGTGCTCCTTCTTACTTCTGTTTGTGTGCATACCTGCTTGCGGTATCAATTCTTTTAACGACAGCTCTGCACGCTAGCGACTGCTGCTGGTCCTTTGAACTTGCCACGCCGTCGATTAATGTCCACTCGCGTTGATGAGCAGTCGAGTTTTCACTATAATTCCCTCAAGCATTCGTAGACACAAGCGGTTTCCTTGCTACAGGTTTATTCTCCGAATCCACCGTGAAAACTAAGCACAGAGTACAACCAGAAAATAAAGACATTGGATGTAACATTACATGAACATACAATGGCATGTAAGTAACGTATACCAAGTAAATACAGACTCAAACTAGAAACATACCTCGTTGGCTGTATGCTTGAACAAGGGAATATACTTTTTTGGTAGCTAACGTCTTTTGCTCGTTGATTCTCCCACGCACAAGCTTCCCACAAGGCCTTGCGCGAAGACTTCAAAATAAAAGCACTTTACTCTTTCCAAATAGTTAGTATATAATACTGAAAGCAAATTATGAAATTCTAAATAATGACAAACGTTCCAAACAAATTATACACTTATATAATGTAATTGTGACAGTTACAGTTGTTTTCATTCAGACAACCCTAAACCATCATTAATTGTTGTGGAGGGAGTTAGCAAGATTAAGCTGACGTCGAAATAATAAAATTGACCTATTTTGCACTGAATTTAATTCAAAACATCTCGCTTGCGTGCTCGCATTAATGTGAAGCTCCAATTTCAGCTCACATCAAAACCTTGACTAGGTCCTAAATTTGGGTTAAGCCCCGAATGTTAAACGTATGCCTCGGCCCCTGGTGGGGATGGGCTGGTTTTGGCCATTACACTTGCGGGCTGAAAATGGGTCTCACTTTGGCCCTAATAGTATTTGCGCAGCTCCCCCTGTCAATGATCTAGCACCCCCTCAGCACTTGCATTAAAAATGAACTGGCGCCGCCCCTGTATGAAACATATTTCAGCAACACTGCACAGCTGTCATTTGTACTTCAGTACGTTACTGACACCGGAATAAAAAAGCTCAGAATATAGCAGCTTCAGTACTTGAAGTGTTGGGCAGCTACGAGTTTAGCTAAGTTTAGGCAGCTACAAGTGAGGCAGCTAAAGTTAGTGGCACAGTGTTATGACGGAGCCGCTGTAATGGCATCGGGACTAAATGGCGTACAGGTGCGCGTTTAAGAAGAAATCCCTCAGGCTCTTTTCGTGCACTGTTATGCACACACATTACATCTTGTGATGTCTCAAGGAGCATCAAAAATAACTGACTGTAAGATTTTTTTTGCGAATCTGGGAGACAATTGTCAGCATTTTTTACACGTTCTCCCAAGCGAACAAAACTGTTGGATGATTTTTGCAAGAGGCGGCTGCCTCGGGTCTCTCAGGTGAGATGAAACTTCAACTCCAGGTTGGTGGGCAGAATTGGGGATTTTTGCCAGTCTTGAAGGTGAGCGTGGAAAATGTGATACCATCTATGAGAGGGCAGGGGAGGCCGCAGGACAACCGAGCACAGACAGAGGCCGAACAGACCCACACACGCACTACAGACAGCTACACACAGCGCTAATCGACAGCATCATCGCGCAAATCAGGAATCGATTTGAGGATCACAAGCAACTACTGTTTGTTGCATTGCTGGACGCACAGCTGTTTACCAAGTTTAAGCAGATATTTCCCGAAGCAGAGCTGAGGAGCTTGGAAGAGAGCTACGGCGCAGTTTGACCTGGGCAGACTCAGAGCAGAGCTCAAAGTGATGTTTGAAGTTAAACTCTGCCCTCGAATAAATGCTGCACCAAAAATTATCATTGTGTAATAAACGCTGCAGCGTTTAATTGAAGAAATTCGGTCATAATAATTCATAATGATTCAGTTTTTAAAATGTTTTATTATTATTATTCTTAGGGGTGCTGAGATTACATTTTACATTTAGTCATTTAGCAGACGCTCTTATCCAGAGCGACTTACAGTAAGTACAGGGACATTACACCTGAGGCAAGTAGGGTGAAGTGCCTTGAATTTACACGTCATCAAGGACACGTCATTTGGCACGGCGGGGAATCGATCCGGCAACCTTCTGATTACTAGCCCGACTCCCGCTCAGCCATTTGACTCCCCTAGATTAAATGTAGGTGTGGTTGAGCACCCCTTTGAGGAGTCAAAAATTGCTAATGATTCATACTGACTGACATGAAACCAACGAGTTCAGTGATGTGGAATGAGATCGGGAGCTTGGTGAAATATAGGGTGACCATTTTTGAGTTTGTGAAAAAGAGGAGGGGGGGGGGGATTGCTCGTGCAAGAAGGTGGAATGTAAGGGAGATACCCTTTCCAAAACTTGTAAGGGCGTAATAGTTTGTTTGTGAAACACAAATATCCGACTAGAAGGGCCGGATCCAAGGGGGGGGCTGGGGTGGGCTGCGCCCCCCCCCCCCCCCAGATTTCTGCCGCGCCCCCCCAAGCTCCTTCTGACTTCAGCCAAAATGGTTACATGTTGAAGCTATGAAAAAGTCTGTTAGTGCTTTCAGTAATATGCTTTTTTTTTACCAATATTTTTTAAAGATTCCCCAGTGATTGTCTGGTTGATAATGGGCAACGTAGGTTAGAGCTCCGCATCCACGTTTACTGATAAAAGTGAAATCAACCTTGAATCTCTTGCCACTCACTCGAAGTTATTGTATATCGGTCTTTTGTGGAGGGCTTTTGACGAATAGTAAAGTGTAGCATTGGTGTTTAATGTTAGACCCCGGAATTTCATACTTGTTTCAGTTGTAATTTTTATTTGTTTTCATAGAAGATACAGACGTTAACAGTAGTCTTTTAGCTTTGTTAGCCATCGATTGCTCTTTGCGTGCGTGTTTGTACCTACAAAGAAAAACCTTTTATCATGCATCGATTTCTGATCCCCAAACCATCTTCTACTGCCCCTGCGACAAGGGATATTAAACTCATACTCAAGAGCAGGCAGAGCTTGCTGGTCCTAGTCGAAGCACTTCCCTGTCTCTCGGTACCAACGTTACCGCTGCTGTTGGTGAAGGCGAGCATGGTTTCAATCCAATACAGCCTGTTCTGCAAACGTACCCCATGAGCATTTTCAGCCAAGGTCCTAGGGCATTGCTCTCAAACTTCGTTAGAATACTCAGTCAAGCTACATGCATGTTTCTGCTTCCCCTGTCGACAATTTGGAGCCAGAAATGATAGACATCACTTTCATAGACAAGGTTTTTACCAATTGTAAAACGGCGGCGGTTTATTTTACATAAGAGTTCAAAAACATTTTTTTGAATCGATGAATGCCCAAAAATGTCACTCACACGCTGCGCGCGCTCGCACTGTGAAGGATCCTATCCAGCATCAGATCAAACCCAGGATATGTCATGGGTTTGGGTTAAGCCCCGAATGTGTATAAGGTCTGGCTCCGTGCCTGATTAACACTTCAATTAATTTTTGAGCCCTCCAGGGATTTTGCCTCGTCTGGGGGGGGGGGGCATCATGATTACGGAAGGAGGTCGTATAATTTTAGTATTAACTAGTATATTTAATGTGACTGTAGGAGCCGATTGAGTCCTTTTTTGAGTATATGACTTGGCACTCCGGTTTGTGTGACTATTTTATTTGTAATTATTCAATATGTCTTGAATTAGTCTAAATTAGTAATTGTTTCTGAGTGTGTGCCTCTTATAGGTCAGACATTCACTGGCAGCAGGATAAAGATGTGACGGGCCAAGGAGAGGGGGGGTTGCGTGACAAGGGAAACGTGCAGAATCTTGAACTTATAACCAAAAAATACTTTAATGCTTTACTTTACTTTTGATGGAGCTTGCGAAATAAATGGAATTAAGTTCACTAAATCCACGTCTCCTGGACTCCATGTAGATCACGCGTCAAGATACATCACCGGAACTCCAAGAAATGGTCAAACAAATTAACAAAGTTTTTTAGCCATTACAAAGTCAATGATGCGCAGCTTTGGACCTTTGGATGGATTGTTGCTGGATATGGATTGTGGATTACCCTTGGACCAGGCACCCTTGAATTAGTACAAAGTTTTCATTGAGGAACAAGCCAAGGCGGTAGCGCATAAGCGCAACAAACAATTCAAATAAACTTCATCGGAGGTATGTATGCTTTTCGTTGGATGAAATGCAATTGGGATGGACTGTACTTTTGAAGACCTTTTTCCTGCACTTTTTACATTTACATTTATTCATTTAGCAGACGCTTTTATCCAAAGCGACTTCCAAGAGAGAACTTTACAAAGTGCATAGGTCACTGATAATAACAACAAGATAGCCCCACAGCATTGCGGGTAGTCAAAAACAAGAAGTACATATTGTGAACAACCAAAAAATAGTGCTAAAGGGAAGAAACCATAAGAGCATGTAGTTAAACAAGTTAAAATTACACAACATTAATCTCTAAGTGCAGGTATACCTGTAGGAAAGCAATAAAAATAGGATTAACTAAAATAGAATACAACAGTTTAAATCAGCTACCACTAACCAACAAGAGCAACAGTCTAAGCAAGAGTCATTGTGATCCTTGAGGAACTAGCGTTGGGTTCAGCAAACCATTCCTAAGTACCATTGTCCCCGGAACAAGTGCGTCTTGAGCCTTCTCTTGAAGGTGGAGAGACAGTCCTTGTCTCTGATGGAGGTGGGGAGTTGATTCCACCACTGGGGTGCCAGGCAGGAGAAGAGCTTGTGCTGGGACCGGGCGGTCTTGAGAGGTGGGACCACCAGGCGGTTGTCTGAAGAAGACCGTAGGTGGCGGGTGGGGGTGTAAGGCTGCAGGAGAGACTTGATGTAGTCGGGCGCAGTCCCGTTCACTGCTCGGAAGGTCAGTACCAGGGTCTTGAATCTGATGCGGGCCGTTATGGGTAGCCAGTGGAGGGAGATGAGGAGCGGGGTAACGTGGGAGCGTCTGGGTAGATTGTAGACCAGGCGGGCCGCTGCGTTCTGAATCCTCTGAAGAAGGCGGGTTGCGCATGATGGGAGACCGGCGAGCAGCGAGTTGCAGTAGTCCAACTTGGAGAGGACAAGTGCTTGGACAAGCAGCTGGGTGGAGTGCTCAGACAGGTATCTCCTGATCTTCCGGATGTTGTAGAGGGTGAATCTACACGACCGGGAGACCGCAGCAATGTGGGCCGTGAGGGAGAGCTCGTCATCCATGGTAACCCCAAGGTTCCTGGCAGAGGATGAGGGGGTCACCGTCGCAGATCCCAGGGTGATTGAGAGGTCATGGGAGATGGAGGGTTTGGCCGGGATGATGAGAAGTTCCGTTTTGGCAACAGTTTGGCAACAGTTTTTGAACCCAAGAAAGACGATACATTTTGGGTTAGAAACCCTATGCTGAATGTTCAATTCATGGATGCAAATAGAGGCTACAGAAAAGCAAGGCAGTTGCTTAAAGAACATTTCGGAAATACCTACAGGATCTCATGTGCCAACGTTGAAAAGGCCCTCTCATTGCCAGTGATAAAATCAGAAGAACCAAGAGCTTTACAGGACTTTGCATTGTTTTTGAGAAGTTGCTGCAATGCCATGGAACAGCTTCAGTACATGGAGGAGTTAGACACAATTTCTAACATGAGAACTATCCTTTTCGTATTGGCCTATAAATTAAGAGAAAGATGGCGTTCAAAGGCCTGTGAAATACAACAACGCAATACCAGAGTGAGAATGGCTGACCTGGTATCTTTAATCGAAAAACAAGCTACTATCGTCTCAGATCCATTTTTTTGTGAGATTCAGGAGTCCAGCTCCAGCAAGGTCAAATCCAGACCCCCAATGAAGTCACGTCCTAAAGATAGTTTCGCTACACAAGTCGACGTGAAGCCGATTCAATGAACGTCAGAAGAGACTATGACACAAGACAAACCAAGAGCAAACCGAAACACGGTGCCAAATAAAGCTTGTCTCTTCTGCAATGGTAAGCGTGAGCTCATGTCATGTTCTCAGTTTAATTCAAAGCCACATAGAGAGAAAATAGAATTCCTGATGCAGAACGGAGTCTGCTTTGGATGCTTGGCAAAGGCTGGACACATCAGCAAGGATTGTTTGATACGTCTCCAGTGCAACATCTGTAACAAGCAGCATCCAAGCGCCTTGCACATCAAAGCAAAAGAAACAAAGGAAGCCAAATAGACAACACTGAAAAACATGCAGGTGTCTGTCAAAACTGATGGACATACTGGGGCCGGTACCGTACAGAAATGCACTTTGTCCGTTGTACCTGTTCAAATGAAAAGCACAAAAGGTAGTAAGATCATTAACACCTACGCCTTTCTAGATCCTGGCAGCTCTGCTACTTTTTGCACAGAAAACCTCCTGAACAAGCTTAACATCAGAGGAAAAAGGACCAATATACTGTTAAGGACAATGAGTCAAGAACAATCTGTGAAAGCCTGCATGGCGAATGGAATAGAGGTTAGTGCATTGAACGAAAACAACTTTATTGCACTCCCTGAGGTGTACACACAAAAGAGTATGCCTGTGGACACCGACAGCATTCCAAAGACAGAAGAGTTATCCAGGTGGCCTTACTTGAGTGATATCAAGATCCCGAAAATCAAGGCTGAAGTGGAGTTGTTGATTGGGAACAATGCTCCTAAAGCGATAGAGCCATGGGAAATTATAAACAGTCGCGAAAATGGGCCCTATGCAGTGAAGACCCTATTGAGGTGGGTTGTTAATGGTCCTCTAGATGACAGTGTCATGACAGACGGCAGTGGGCGTCAAAACGTTACTGTCAACAGAATATCAGTTGCGAAGCTGGAAGATTTGCTTGTACAACAGTACAATCATGATTTTAATGAGACATTGGATGACAAAGAAATGTCAATAGAAGACAAAAGATTTATCAAAACTGCAGAACGGTCAATCACGTCCAAAGATGGACATTACAGCTTAGACCTACCTTTCCGGAGAGAAAGGCCAGTCATGCCCAACAACTATCAGGTTGCAGAACAACGCCTACTAGGCCTGAAAAGGAAGTTCAAAGGGAATGAAACATTCAGAAGTGAGTACACTAAGTTCATGGAGGATGTGCTAGGCAATGGGCATGCTGAGGTGGTGCCTCAAGCCGACCTTGAAGGAGAAGACGGCGAGGTATGGTACATCCCACACCATGGCGTTTTTCACCGTAGGAAAGGGACTCTTAGAGTGGTTTTCGACTGGCGCAACGTTTCATGGAACATCTCTGAATGCTGAACTCCTACAGGGTCCAGACCTAACCAGCACACTCCTTGGTGTTCTCACAAGATTTAGACAACATCCTAACGCTCTTTGTATAATCTGGGCACCTTCATCCACAGAGTTATCGAAGAACGGATACGCCATAATTGATTGTAACTTAGAATAAATAAATAGGAATATTTTAAATAAAAGTTTTTACAACTGAAACAAAATGAAAACAGGTCAGGGCTGTTAACGGCAGGCAGCACAGATGTAGTCCCCCGTCAGTTTGATCCCAGCACAACCCAGATGGAACCACCTGCGGCAGCTTTCACAGCCAACCTGAGATTTTGGATGAACGTTAAGACAAATTTGTGGAATAATAATGAATGATAAAACATTAGGAATGGCAAAAACTGGCACTTTCACCTATAATAACATTACCTCTTATACAAAGAAATATCAATGCTTCATTATAAATGTGCTTCATTATAAATGTGTCTAGTAGTGAAAAAGCATTGTATTCAATACCAGTCCACAAGCTACTAACTTACCCAGTTAGTCTCTCCATTCAGACTGTCCACCTCCCCACATAGGTTGCATAGTTGACTGAGGTATATTAAATAGTAAATACTGTCTGCAATATAATCAAAGATATACAAGAGAACATCCACATATATTAAACTAGAGATGAATAAACAATCTCTGAATATACATACCAGTGTTCTGGAGGAGAGTGACAGCTATCTGCCACCTAATGTCAGTCACCTCACGAGTTGCATTCGAAAATCCAATAGGCTCCTCCCAGAACACATTCTGCATTCTGCAAACTGGAAAACAAATGTATATGCAGGAAAAGAAGACACTATATTTAACAGCAATTAAAAAATAAAAAATTACCCAGCAGTATTACAAGTGCTGTTTCCATACTATCGGCATTATTCAGTAAGTAAATATATACATAATTACTACTTAATTTCCACAAACTTACCTTAAGGACAAAAGCTCCGCAAGAAGTGGCATCCTGCTGGCACGGGTGAGGACAGGTCCCACATGCCAGCCTTGAGATGTTGCAGCCCTTCTGTCTTAGGAATGATCTTTTACATTTATTTTTGTTAAATTATAAAGTTGTTTTTAAATGGTACCATTGTCAAAGAAAATTACAAATAGTTTCTACCTTGTCACGTCCTGACACTTTTTAAATGTTTTTTGCACTTTCCCCCAATGGGTCCAAGTACAGTGCTTTTTTCTCGGATGGCAGCATAATTTGTTGTAAAAGGTCTAGACAGATAGGCATGTACACACACACAGAGTAGTCATTATTACATTTATATTTGTTCATAAATACCAATCACACGTAATTTGATATTTAAAATATTTAGATATAATGATTCTGCATTTTAAAAATTGATGTTGTGAGGCAATTTATAAAACTGCTTTAGATGCTCTAACCACCAGAATCCAGTGGTGATTTTCATTCACCATGCCAACAATGTATTCGCAAATCATTGGATCCATCTAGAATCAAATAAATAGGAATGATACAGTTTCTAGATTTAAAACCGAATGATCCAACCAACCTTAAGTTTGGACTTTTTTCCAATCCAAATGGCTGTCATTTCAGTCTAAAACAGTATGTAGAATGCCTTGACAGTAGGCTGCTTATTGTATTTCTGCACTAGCAGATGCATGTAAGCATTGATGGCCTGACATGACCCACAAACGATGAGGAACAATCATTTGTTAGAAGCAACAAGATACAGAATATTGAAATAAAATTACACACAGGTACTGAGTATAGTATTTGCTACATAGTCTTACCTCACTTTCCAGCTCCTTATTTGGAGCCGTCTTACAAATGTCTGCTTAGAAAAAAAAATTGTGGCCAATTCTGGAGAGCAGTACATAAGCATTTATGCCTCCCCAAGCCTTAAAAACACAGATAAAAAGGCAGGTGGCAGGTGGTGCTGTGCGGGTGGTGATGGTAGGTGGTGCCGTGGTGGTGGTGGCAGGTGGTGCCATGCGGGTGGTGGTGGTGGTGGCATTTGGTGCCGTGCTGGTGGCAGGTGGTGCCGTGATGGTGGCAGGTGGTGCCTTGTGGGTGGTGGTGGTGGCAGGTGGTGCCGTGCTGGTGGTGGCAGGTGGTGCCGTGCTGGTGCTGGTGGTAGCAGGTGGTGCCGTGCTGGTGCTGGTGGTGGCAGGTGTTGCCGTACTGGTGGTGGCAGGTGGTGCCGTGCTGGTGGTGGCAGATGGTGGTTTAATTTTGTCTGGGATTCGAGGGGTCTGCTCTTTATATTTCTTAAGGTGGTCCACATTAATCTTTGAGAAAACAATCCCATTGCCATCCTGCAGATCTGCACTTTTCCCTGGGTCCAGTGTGCCTTCTTTCCGTTGTTGGCTTCTCACTTTAAGCCTCAAAACCCTGTCACCCACAGAAAATACAGCCACTGGCTCTCTGGGTTTCTTTGAATACCTCTTTTGGACCTTGGCTGTGTAGTCCATGGCTGTTTGAAGAACCTGGCTCAGATTAACTATTTCCTCTGTAAGGTCCTCTACAGCGACCACCTCCTCAACACTGTTGTCAATCTACAAAATTACATTTACATTACATTTTGTCATTTAGCAGACGCTCTTATCCAGAGCGACTTACAGTAAGTACAGTGACATTCCCCCCGAGGCAAGTAGGGTGAAGTGGCTTGCCCAAGGACACAACATCATTTGGCACGGAGGGGAATCGATCAAGCAACCTTCTGATTACTAGCCTGACTCCCTCACCGCTCAGCCATCTGACTCCCCGAAAATAGAATATAATGAAAATATAAAATAGATATGTGATATAAATTACAATTTACCTGGATAGTCTGAACCTTTCCCCATAAAATACACTAATAAGAAAGTGATTTTTTTTTACACCAGCCCTGTATTCCTCTGGAACCTGTGATGGGTAGTGTGCCTCTCTACCAAACATCAGGTAAAAGGGGGAAAACTTGGTGGTCATTTGCTTTTTGGTCCTTAAACCAAACATCACCGCATCCAGGTGCTTGTCCCATTTGTGGGGTTTTTATTAACAAGCTTGCAGATCGCCCTAAAGACCTGATCAAAATAATGACTATCACTCAAAAACTAAATGGACTCATATAAACATGCCTTTTATATACACACCATGTGATAGGAAGTCTATAGTGAGCCTAGGTGGAAGTTTGATTATTGAATGGTCTGGCGATCTAAGCTTGCACAAATAAAATGTTACCAAAGTTTTGTATGTTTTTTGAGTAACAGAATAATAAACTAAATTGAATTTTACCTCTGTATTGTACCGTTCATTATTTCCACCAGACCATTCGTCTGGGGATGGTATGGTGCGCAGAGACTCCTCTTGATCCCCAGGGCCTTACACGCATTTTGGTTAATCTGTGGTTTTAATTGAATCTATTTAGCCTTTAAACAAATGTTAGACAAATACTGCTGAAAATGCAGTTGCTGCAACACAGTTATAACTTACTTGATATACAAATTATTTCCCTTGGTCAGTCAGGATGCGTTTTGGGGGCTCAAACTGGTAAAATAACTTCAATATGCATTCTGTGACCTCCTTTGCCGACTTGGTGTAGAGGAGATAAGCCTGTGGCCATTTAGTCAAGCAATCAATAATGACACAAATATATTGGTGTCCTCCGTCGGTCAATGAAAGTTTCCCAATTAGGTCCATGCCAAGTAGCTCAAATGGTTGGGTTACCTTAAGGACACAAAAGATAGACAAACCCATATTCTCTCAATACATTACATTAATTACGAACTGACACCCATTCAGATGGAATGTAAATGTGAAGACATACCACGATTGGTGTGTATTCCATCTCTTGTTTTATGGATACGCTACTGACCTGGCGTTGCACACATTGTGCCACCTGAGAAAAACATTGTAAAAATACTGGAGAATGGAAGGGCTATAATCTTTCATTGGGCTACAGACAATGTTTATTAACTATCACTGACAATAATAAAAAAAAAGAAGTTATGACCATTTTCCATTATTCCACTTATATTTTATATAAGTTACTTTTGGTAACAGAATTTTTTTTTTACTAGATTAGAGTATACCCATTAGTCAATGTCAGAAGACATCCCTGGCCAATGAAATCTTTTAGAGATAGCATTTCTGGTTTTCCTTTGACCACAATGGGCTCTGATGCTGCATGAATGGAACTCTATGAACAAGGGCGAAATAGTCAATCAAACATTGGGGGGGGACAGCTATGGAACTTTCTTTGTTGGGCTTATTACCCCATTTTACCCATAAACATTCACTTACAATGTCAGTTAAGAGCCATTAATGTCAGTCTGGTGTCCTGTACCTTAAAATATGTTAAATGAACTACCACTCTGTTACAGTTTTTTTCAGTCGCTAACAAGCATTTGTCCAAACAGTTGTCACATTTTCAAAACTCTAAACACAATTAGCACAGCATCAGCCTTTTTTGGCCATACAATTCACATATTTCATGTCTTTTTCACACAATATGCAGTCAGTGAACACATTTCCACAATGCTTACATTTTCTTAACAGACAAGCCATACCTCCCAACAAAATGATGGATTGTTTGTGTAGTATTTACGAATGTTAACACACAACATCCCACAATAGCAAAAACAATTATCCAAACCTTAGATACAGTATGAAAACATCTGCTTCTGCAATGATATTAGTTCAAAAACAACATATCTCAGCTGAAAAAAAAGACAATTGAAAAATGGACACAGAGCTGATTTATGTTGGGTAAAGTGGGCCAACCACAGCTGATTCCAGTCTAGCTTAGACTCAAGGCAAGGATTATTTCCTTCAATTACTATAGAAGAAGGACTTTGAGGAGTGATGTTTTTGGAAACAGAAAAATACAAACACTGTAATGTTTGGACGAGGAAGAGCAAGGGGCCCAGGGAGATTCGAGCAGGCCCAGTGAGAGATGGAGGGAGAGGTGCAGAACCAGGCAGAAGGAGGTGCAGGTGCAGTAAGAGGAGCAGGGCTGGGGATAAGAGCAGGCCCAAGGAGAGGGCAAGGTAGAGGTGTAAGAATGCGTGGTGGTGGCATTCCAAGGGCTGCAAGAACAGTAGTCAGTGATGAACTTCGTACCACTATCATTGACCATGTAATCAACCACAGTCTTTCACTAAGAGAGGCTGGTGAAAGAGTTTAACCCAAGTTGAGGTGGTCAACGGTTGCCTCCATTATACGCATCTTTCAACAAACCAATATTTTGTTCACTGTAAGCATTACTGTAAAACTTTTTCTGTTCTATTACTGTATACTGTGTTTCTACTGTACTTCCTTTAGTAAACAGTAAGAAAAAAAAAACTGATATGCTTTTTACTGAAATGTGTTTGAATGTGAACATTATTGTTTATGTGAACATACAGTTCCCAACCAAGAAATTTAGTGTAAAAGGTGGATTGCATGTTTTGCATGCAAATACCTGAAACATAAGTCTATGCAGTTTTTATAATGTCAACAATAGCCAGTATTTTGAAACCTGGTGTACTTTGAATGACCGCATGTACCTCGTGAAGTGAAAACAAGTGTTATTCTTTGACAGAATCATTTCATTTTGAGTCAGATTTACAGTGTTTTGGTAAAGTCAGTGTTTGCAGAAAAACATGTGTTCTGTCTTAAAATGGAGAGTTAGTATATATTTAACAAAATGTGTTTTTGAGAAGAAAATTATCCATTTGGCCAATTGTGTATTGTAGGTGTCAGTCTGTGTTAAGAGTTTAGAAAAAGTATCCGAAGTATGGGTAAGCGCTTCTTAGCGATTGAAAAAAACTGTAATAATGTCTAACATCTCCAGAAACATAATTCACATATTACCTCATTCCGATAGGACAGTCTAGCTAGCACAACATCAACATTGTTTCTCAAGAGCAGCTCAAAATTACGTCTATTTTCTTGAGACAATCATTCTGATTTTACATGTAGCACAACATACAAATCGTATAGGCTCTCAAGTGCAGCGCAACATAACTTATATTTTAATGAAACATGAATTAAATAGCCTACTGACAGTTTCCTCAAAGCCTTAGACTAGGGAACCTAGGCTAAACATTGTAAAATCACACCTAGCAATACGCTAGGAAGGCAGTTCGCGTTCACACGTAGGGGAGTGGGATTCTGTGGGGAGTGAGAATTCGGTCCAACACCGGCGTTTATTTGTGGGCGGCGTTTAATCGAAGACATACGGTAATTACATGTATACTATTGTAGCAGATACGAGATATACATATATTGTTTTACTCTTTATCTTTAATACTAATTTCGTATACGTGTAGTCACTAGCCAATCAGCAGGTTGGATATACAGGTGAGCCTAAACAGGAAGTAGTCAGAACCCGGAACGTAAAGAACGTGAGTGCAGCTACCTGACTGAATTGGAAGTGAACAATTAAGTTTAATAGTCTACTCCAGTGGTTCTCAAACCTGTCCTCAGGGACCACCTGTCCTGCATGTTTTAGATGTTTCCCTGCTCCAACACACCTGATTCAAATAAATGGGTCGTTATCTAGCTCTGTAGAAGCCTGGTAATGAACATGCATTTGAATCAGTCACAAATTTGTTAAAAAAAAACTAGTACATTACTAGTAGAAAAAAACTAGTACATTTGCGAGAAAAAAACTCGGAGATTATCCAACATTATTAAATCGAAAATATGGATTTGTTTTTTCTCAAGGAACCTCATTCCTTCACTTTGCATGGTCAACCTCATCACAGCACAGACGACGTCGCTTGCCATGTACAAAGCCTGCAGTAATGGATGACCTGATCAAATTATACTTTTCAACTGGTTCGTGGTTCAACAGGACACAGTCAAGACGCTGCTCTTTTCTAAACTGATCCACACCTTGAGGATCGACTAATTTGAGGATCTGTATTGTGTCCTGATGTTGAACCACAAATCGAATTTGAATTGCCCGTGGATGTAACTAGCGATATCCTTGCATCTGTCCATTGCATTGTAGTTCCTGATGCACAAAAGCTATCACCTCATCCAAATAAGTATGTTTCCTTTTGAATAGGCCCAAATCACGGCAATGTATTTTCAAAGTCCGAATGCTTATTACAATCTGGTGATTCTGGGAAAAAATCGTGAACAGCCTATTTCCTTATTGCTGAATCCTATTGAATAGTATAATTCAGACTTTTTTCTCGCAAATTTACGACTTTAATCTCAGAATATTACCCCCCCCTCCTCCTGCTGCGATTTTTTTTAACCTACTGTCCCTAATACGCCGTCGTACATTATCTTCTCCGGCCAGGACGACTAAATCTTTCTCTGTTGCACCGTTCCCTACTCAGCTTATACGTAAATTCGCATGCTGCAAGTTCAGGCAGTGATAAGCACGCTCTGATGATTTCCATGTTTAAACAAACAATATTTTTAATTTGTGGTACAGATGTCCCGCTTTGTGCGGGACAGTCCCGCATTTCTATCATTTTTCACCCGTCCCGCAAATTGAGACGTTATCCCGCATTCTTACCGATAGTCAGACTCCAAATTTTGAAATGCGTGTTTTATCAAACAGTTGTTTGTGTGTGTAGACAGCCGTGAGGGCTGTCATCAGAGGGCGCCTAGACTCGGCTAGGCTATTTCATAGATGGGCTATGGCTATTTGCTATTTCATCATGTCTGGGACGCGGACCTATGACGCGGAAGAAGTTAAGCGCGCCAATCGAAACAATAGAAATCAGGTCAGAACGGCAAGCAGCAGACATGGAGGAAAACACGACACTCACGGGTAAGAAGAGGAACTGGAAGTGCAGTTTCAACAAAGACTGGGAAACTATCTATCCCTGGGTGAAACCAGTGCCTAGTGATTCTAGCAAAGTGTCGTGTGAAATTTGCTCAAGTCAATTTTCCATTTCACACGGAGGTGAATACGACACAAACAGTGCGAGGCACATAAAAAACGTGTTGCTCAAAAAGAGTCTTGCCAGTCTATGGATACGTTCCTGCTAAAACCCAAACAAGAGTCAAACGCCAACAAGGTAACTGCAGCTGAACTAACTAGTGTTTACCACACTGTAAAACACTCACTATCATACAGGTCAGAAGACTGTGGTAATAAGCTAGCATCTACCATGTTTCCAGACTCTGAGATTGCAAAGAAAATGTCATATGGTCGTACAAAGGCAGCATCCATAGTAACAGATGTGCTTGCACCTGCCTCTGTAGAGAGTTGTTTGAGAGAATTAAAAATGCCAGTGGTTCAAGAGCTCCCAAGTGATAGAAAAGTCCACACGCCATTTTTTTCAGTGGCTTCAGATGCATCTAATCATGGCACTACAAAACTCTTCCCACTGTCTTTACGATATTGGACACCAGAGCTGGGTTTGAAAACTAAGATACTGGACTTTTATGAAGATAGCCAAGAGTCAGCTGCTGCCATACACCACCAGATAAAGAGCAAGTTAGAGGAAAATGGTCTGCAACTGGAAATGATTTTTATCTTACACTGCAGACAATGCTAGTGTGAACTATGGGAAAAACAACTCGGTTTACCAAAAGCTAAAGGCAGAAAATAGTGGCATCATCAAGGCAAACTGTATGGCCCACATAGTGCACAACTGTGCAAAGCATGCTGGAGACATGCTGAACATTGACATTGAATCTGTAGTCAACAAAATATTCAGCCACTTTTCAGTCTCAGCAAAGTGCACAGAGGAATTAAAAGCAGTGTTCGCCTTTGTGGAGGAAGACTATCATGCTGTACGGTGACATGTACCAACAAGGTGGTTAAGTCTGTGGCCTGCTGTCCAGAGGCTACATAACAGCTGGGCAGCTATCAAGAGCTACTTCTTGTCGCTGGGAGAGAGTGAGTGCCCAAAAGTACTGTGGAAGCTCTTAAAATCAGATCAGGATGGTGAGGGGCATCCCATTGAGCTGCAGGCCTACCTGGCTTTCCTCAACAACATACTCAAGGTGTTCCATGACGTTGTGCTGCTGTTGGAGGGACAGGATGGGACCATCTGTGAGCTCTATGACATCATGCAGACCCTCAAGACCAAGCTCAATCAGCGACAGATCGATTCCTTCTTTGGAATGGAGACCAGTGCGATTGTCCAACAGTTTCCGGACCAAAAGGCAGCATCAATCAAAGAGGATATGTCCAACTTCTACCAGACAGCACTCAACTACCTGGAAAAATGGTATGACTTCAACGACACCAACTATCAGAAGAAAGTTGCCTGCTTGTCACTGAAGAACAGCTTTACATTCACCCAGCTCAGTGATGCCGTGGAGGCCCTACATATAGGGGGGAAACTGGACATGGACGAACTCTACGAGGAGTACTGTGTGACTCTGCCACGCCAGCCGGAAATTGTGCAGAGAAGAGCTCCTGTTGTGGAGAAGTGGTCGACCTTTCTCAAAAGCACGAAGACACCAAACCTGACTGCAGTTGCCTCCTTTGTCTTCAGCATCCCAATAACCAACGCATCTGTAGAGAGAGTGTTTTCCCTGATGACTGCAGCCTGGACCGACCAGAGGAACCGTTGCTCTGTGGAGCTCATCAAGAGTGAAATTCAAGTCAAGACCAACTTTGAATACAGTTGTAAGGAATTCTACAGTTATGCACTTAAGCAGAAAGCCTTATTAGAAGCTGCAAGCTCAAGCAAGAAGTATAAAGCCAAGAAGATCATCTAAGGTAAGATAAACATTGTCTATATAAATTTAGAATATTGTGAGCACTGAGCCAGTGTGGTGCTAGATTTTAAAACAATGCTCTATTCTTGTGTTTTGCTGGCAGGTGCTTTCCGTGGTGCTGAGAGTGCATCGTCTGTGTGGGCCTGCAGTTGTTGCTGTGATGTAGAGAACTGAAAACAAAATTCAGCCAGGTGCTCTCCTTGGTGCTGGAATAGCATTAATTGTGTATTTTTCTATGATTAACTAAACATATTTCATTAAAGTGTTTGCTCTAGTTAAATATACTCAAGCACATACAGTATTCAAGTAGAACATTTATTTTGTGTAGTTTATCTCTATGTGATTCTGAGCTGAGTGAGTTTAGTTATGTTCAGATAATCAGCCTATGTGCTCCATGTTCTACTTGAATACTGTATGTGCTTCAGTTTATTTTTTTCTAGAGCAAACACTTTATTGAAAAATGAAAACATTATTTTATTTAAGTTTGTGTTACCTCCTGACCAGTATTGATTTGCACTTCAGGTTTTATTTATTATTTTATGTAGTGCCTATACCAATTTGTGCGTTTTTGTAGCATTACTTGGTCCAGTAACTGCAGAGCATTTTCAAATGCATTTATTTTGTGTAGTTTATCTCTATGTGATTCTGAACTGATTAAGTTTTGTTATGTTCAGATAATCAGCCTATGTGCTCCATGTATCCAGTGTATGTTCTACTTGAATGTATGTACTTCAGTTTATTGTTTCACTAGAGCAAACACTTAAATGTGGTTGTGTTGTTGTTGCTCTCTGTTGTTGGAGAAAAGGCACATTAAAGGACAATATTTGAAAGAACAATTGTAGCCTTGTCTTTCTGTTTGATTGTACACAGTCAGGAGTGTTAACTTGAGGGGCACTGTGAAACAGCATGAAAACTCCATTGGGAAAGTTGCATTTAAATACATGTGTTACTTTTTTGTTTGCAGGCTGTTATGTGCTCCTGAATCAACCAAATGGCAAATCATAGTAACGTTATAGCAAAGGGGAAGAATAGAAATGTTTATTTAAATTTAATTTTATTTTAGACTGCCTCGATGCATTGATATCTCACATTGTCCCACATTGTCCCACATTGTCCCACACAAACGTTGTCTTTGTCCCACATCTGGTGAATTGGGATCCGGTCACCCTAGGTACATTGTAAGAGATACTAAATACCATCGGCATTCGGTTACAACAGGACTGGTGATACGAGTCTTATTATTAGTAGGCTATTAGCGGCTGAATCTGCAATGTCCAGCAGCCATTGAGTCCGATCGCGAAAATGTTAGTACGTTTTTTATTTCTTGTGAGAAAAAAAAAAAGCCTTTCAAATTTCAATTAGTCGTTTTTCAGTCGTTTTGTTTGAGTCCTGGTCGACCAAAGAAAATCTTAATTGGGGACAGCCCTAAACCTGACTTTGGGTTATTTAACAGCAAGCTATAGTGGAGAGAAGCCTTTGTGTTACTCGCGAATGTGACGGAGAGAGATGGACTGAAACTTTTGTTATTTGATTTGTCGCTTTGTTACATGCTAGGACCAATACATTTTTGGCTAGCCTTTGATTTGATACTTTGCTGTTTTTCATGTGGACTAAGTCTGAACGAGATTTGAGTGTTTTGCTCTGGATTGAAACCATTTTCTGCTTAACACAAGTATATAGTATTTAGTATGTTGGCCAACATTAGTGGTAACATGTTTGAATTACAACTGTGAAGAGTGATTTTGAATGACCCGAATATTTCTATAAACTTTGCATTGTTTTATTTTCCTAATTGACTTAGTATAATAAATCATCACTAATTTTCAAATCTTCAACTATAATTTGAACAAAGTTCTTTATCTTCTCTGAAGTAGGGGCATTTCATCCACTGCCCGTAGAGCATGGTAGTTAGGGGAAGTACAGGGTAAACTGCACATCAGGACATTAATGCTTGTATTCTGTCATTTAGGTCATCACCGTGACATACAAATCCTAAAGCCTAAACTATTATATTGGTTTCAGTTAGGGCAGGGTAGACCTGGGACTAGGACGCCGGGGGTTAGGGACTTAGATCCTTTCATCTCCAGCCTTTCAGGGAAGGGTCATTTACCCCTACTAAGCGGACGTAGGTCCCGTTCGCTACACTATTATTATTATCTACAAACGCCATTCAGAACCTTTTGTAACATTTAGAATAGAACCAAGACCCTGTCATGTATTTAAGCAATAAGCCCCAAGAGGCCGTGGTTTACGCTGATTTTAGAACAGGTAAGGGGAGTTGTTAGGCACGACGCGAAGCAGAGTTTTTCTAAAACTGTTACTACAAATATGTTATATGGTTTCATCAATAAAAACAATTAGAAACAAAATTGTTTAATAATAAACCGTCATTTTTCCGCTACTACAAAGTATAGTTCCTACATAAATCGCGATATAGCCAATCACAATCAAGGATGGGAACAACCAGTTTTAGAATACTTTAATTGCTATGTTTACAAAATTAACCATATTACAACCTCTGGTTTTCCTCCCTCCCTCACCCCACCTATGTGTCGCTACCAACTTTCAAGTCAAACCTACCCCCTTGTGGGTGTGTTTGTTATGGTGACAGGGTAGATCAGGGTTCTGCAGCTGCTTATCTGGCCCAGGTGGCTCCTGGCTGATACCTGCCAGAGCCACAAAGAGCAGCTAACCTAGAAATTGATGTTTCACATCAGCAACCCTCTCTCTGCTCTGCTGGTAGAAACCCATGTGGGCCTTCTTCCTATTTATTTGCGTGTCTCAGACTTTTCTAGGTTGTGTGTCAGTGCCTTTTCGTCTTGGGGTTCACAGTTAACACGGTTTTGTGTGGATGAAAGTTTTCAACTGATGGTCTCTTATATTTTGTATAATATGTAATGTTCGTGCATTCATGTAGTACTGTAAGCCTGTGTTTCACCTGTTGATAGTCATATTTGTTGTGTGTGATTGTGTGAATATATATTTGAGTGTTTGTGAGCTTGTTCGTGCTGGTGGGCCTTATAAGCAGGTTACATCCCCCAGTTGTATTGGGGAGTGGTGGTGTGATAGCATTAGTTGTGTGATGCCGGCATGTTCTATGAAGAAAGGTTATCATGTCCTTGGTTTGAAAGCTGACATTTGTTCTCATAAAGGGCAGCATGCAGTTTCCAGATAGGATTAATTGACAAGACAGGATCCTGTACTCATGGTCCCCTCCTCAGAGCCCGAAACATATCTTTCTCTTTTCTCCCTTTCTTCTTCTTGTACCCCTTAGCTTTCTTATGGGGTCCTCCAGAAGTAAGGTTGACTGGTTAAAAAAGTAGGATGTACAGTTCAAGAAGACTTACATAAACATTATCTTGGGGTAGTGTACATCTCTCTAATAATGCCAGGAATCTGTGTGTGTGTGTGTACAACGTAGAATAGGTTTAGTTTCCCACAATCAGCTCAAGAACCGGGCAACCCGTGACCTCTTTATAATCCAATGGAGTGCAGATTGAAGATGTTTGGATAAGCATTTAAAAAAAAATATATATATATTATTTGCCGCCAGTTTGGCTGTGTCTCGTTGGGTCCCAGCCCCTTCACTCTGATTGGTCCTCTGGTCGTCAAGTAAGTTTTATTTATAGAGCACAATTAAAAACAGCAAATACTGACCAAAGTGCTTTACATAATCATCAAATATGGCAGAACAACAATAAATAAAAACAACAGACAAACAACACAATTACAGTGAGCACGAGTGACCCTAAACTGACTCGAAAGCCAAAGAATAAAAATATGTTTTAAGACGAGACTTAAATGTCTCAGTCGTGGGGATGACCTGATAGATATTGGCAGTTTATTCCACAGAGTAGGGGCTACAGCTGAAAAGGCACGATCACCTTTTGTTTTCATCCGATCAAGTTTCCTACGAATATCTTAAGAACCGGGCACCCTGCAAAGTTAACATTTTGCAGGTGTCATTTTTATAATCCAGCATGTGTTGGATTATAAAAAATGTATATAAAAACAATTATTAGTCCACAACGAGTGCTCAAAACCAGCCCAAAATTCCTGAAAACTGGCCCAATATGTCCTGGATGTACAACAGAGGAGTTAACACATATATCTAATATGTTCCTCCATAGTTAAAATGTAAAAATGACAGGGGAAATTATATTGTCATTGGTTTCTTGATTCTCACGTTTCATTGGTTCATTACAACAAATAATGTAATCATGCCACTTCCTCTCACCACCGAACAGAGACACAGAGCAACAATTACTCTAGGAAAGTGAGATGAGACACATTACTAAAGGAAGTGTGTGTAGGTTATAAACTCTTAACTGCTCGCACTCTTACTTTTTGACTTACACATTTTTCAAAGATCAAGCCGTTTTTTTGCCTTTCCCCTTCTCTCAAAACCTTTTTTCTGAGGAGTGTTTACTCTTTTTCTTTCTGGCTTTATTGGTGATCCTAAAACGTCTAAAACGTCCTGACTAATGAATCAAAGTACATAGCTTGCTAACTAGCTGCCTGTGGTTGTTCCCTCCTTATACCGTAACACGTCACTTATCATGACATGTCACGTGAGCGTGGCGGCCGTCCAGGGGGTTGTTGACTGTTACCTTCTGCGCCTGCGCTCCTACTGCAGTCCCACTGCCGATGCATGCACCACTCTGTTCATGTACACCTCCGCTCTCCCCACAACTCTCCCCATCCGTGCTGTTTCCCTCTCTCCCAGCACAGGCCACCACGGGGCAGAAATGCTGCGGCCGCAGTGAGCTTTAGAAGTAGCCCAAAAACTCGCCACCCGCGAGCAATACATTTTCCCCCGCAACACTCAGGGCTGGAAATTGCGACCATTTTGGTTGCATATGCTACTGATATTTTGTTTGTATATATATATTTTGACTTCAAATTACATTTGAACATTTTTTTAGATATCATCTGTCAGTCACTCCTTGTCACTGTGCCTGTTGTCAAGTGACAAGGAGCCAAAATATATCCAGGGCTCTCAAGTCTCAGGCATTCGCCGTGAGACTCACGCATTTCAACCATTTCTCACGCTTTCACACACCTTGTGATTCTCACAGTATCTGAATTATGACAGGCCTAAAGTCTGTGGCTGGATTTGAACCTATGACGTGGCACTTTGCAGTTAGTCTAGATGGAAATAGGGGTCCACGCGCACCTCCCTGGCTTTTTATGCAACCTGATTTTTTTTTATCTTTAAGTGTCTATTTTCAGAATCTGCCAGGTACCAAGCTGAAATAATGTCCCAAAAGGCTTCATTTTTTAACCCTTTGCTGCACCCGACCGGAACCCGAAAAACCAAAAGATTATATAGAAAGTGGCATAACATTTGAAGTAAACAACACAGTAATAAACACATTTTCCCATACAATTCTGACCCCAGGAATTTAATGGAATGTTTTTTTTTTTACATTCGACAACATAATGACCCTATTTCTGGACAAAAATAGCAAAAGTGCATAGGGCGATTTTTTTTTCACAACCTGTTATTTATTTATCATTCAAGTGTCTATTTTAAGATTAAATTGGGTACCAAGCTGAAATAATGTCCAAAATGTTTTATTTTTAACCCTGTGCACCAAACCCGAAAAATCTAAATATAATATAAAGTGGCATAACCTTTGATGTAAACAACTTACAGAGACAAATGGAGAAATGTTTTCAAACAATTCTGACACCAGAAATGTAATTGGATGGTTATTTTTGACATTTGACAACATATTGACAGTTATTTTTTTTTATGGCCAAAAAATTATAAATTATAAAAGTTGACCTAAACTACTCATCTTCCTCATCATCACTGAAGAGATCTTCTAAGTCTATTTCTTCCAGCACTTCAGCCTCATCATTATGTTCATACTCTACATCCTCTTCACCCACAGACAAGTTGTTGTTGTTGGAATCAGCTACTTTGTCAAGAACTGCCTGCTCTTCTGACTCTGCTCTCTGAGCCAGTACCTCAACAAGAGAATGGGGGAGGGAGGATGGGTCCAATTGTCCAAACAGGTTCCAATACCTCCTCTCTTCTCCCAGCCCATGCCTGGATCATATGGTTTGGGGCTCTCGATTATTGCCTCTACTCTCTTATAGCAGGCAACTCTGTCGTTGGCTCTTTGTAAATGTGGGATGAGACAGACTTTGGGGGGTGGCAGGCGTTCCGGGTCTACGTTTGACTTTAAGTCCAGGACTTTTTCAGCACCGACCATTTTTCTCAGCGTCTTAGCTCGTACTGCGTCAACTGATGTCATCCGTGCTTGGCCATACATGATACATGTGAAGCTCTCCATCTCCCGTTGAAGCTCATCTGTGACCAGCCAGTCTGCACCAAGCTGCTTTAAAGCATTGTGGAGTTTAGGATTCTGCTGTAGCTTCTTCAGGTGATTCACCTTTCCTTTGCCTTTAAGAGCACTGGTATAGTCCTCCCAAGTAAAGACATAGAATCCAAAATAGTTAGGTCATAGGATTTTCCCTTAACACACACCACTGCTTTCATACTCTTCCCAATCCGGGATGCTGCCTCATTGCTCCACCAGACCTTGAGAAGCAGGTCACACAGCTGCTACATTCTTATATTCAGCTCATTACCAAGGAATGACTTAAAGTCATAGGGCTTCCGGGTATTTGGACCATCAATTATATACTTCTCAGGAAAGTAACGCCTGAGCCTCTCCTGGGCTTTGATGGAATCTGGCTGGTAGCAATCTGTGGAGAACACAAAATGGTGCTTAGCAACCATTAGGTCCAGGATCTGCATTTAAATCTCTCCACAGGTTGGTGGGAGGTTGGACATCATGTGGAAGAGGGCATTGCCATCCTGTATGTAGAGGGCATCCTTGGGGTAAGGTACTTCTTCATCCCTGTTCTTCAGCAGATGGTGAAGGATGGTGGCCTTATTTGTTTTGGCAAGACAGCCATCAGGAGAGCCAAGGGCATGAGGAACAGGCGAGGGGGGATACCGCATGAGTTCCTCAAGGTTGATAGGCATCTCCATAATCAGTAACTTTGAGTAGCTGATAGGCGAGGTTACTCTGCTTCTGGTACACAAAGAGCTGTAATGGAAAGTAAAGAAATGAGGAAGGCATGAATACAACAGACCTTAACAGAGTGTATTTTGTGTAATGAAATATGCAATTAGTATAAGATAAATCAATATCCACCTTCCCCAGATGTAAGTTTGACCCTCTTGCTGCAGTGATCCATCGTTTTGAGCTTAAGTTTCTTGAGGCGGTCAAAGAAGTCCTTCCTCCTGGAAACGAATCGCTCTTGGATGAACTGCTCCTTGGCAGGCCTCCCTGCAGCCTCGGCCCGCAGCATGTCAACCTCAACCTCTGGATCGATTGGAGCCCCAGATGCTAGGGAGTACAGTTGGCTTTTGTCAGGGATTCCCCAGGGGGTTGTAAAGCCCTTGATGGCAGCAATGACTCTCTGCACTGCCTCCTCAGACTTTTTGATCTGGGCGGGCTCCAGCTCACGGTGCTTGCCTGCCTTCAGCATCTCAGGGTTGTCAATCATGCAGCCCATCTCTAGAGTGAGCTCATAGAGCTGAGCTTGGGCAGAGGTTGTGCGGCTTCTGGTATGCATCACAGTTGTTGAAGAGACCGAGTAGACCATCTGCAATATAGAGAGGGGCAAGTCTTAATTTGATCACAACAACCAACATGAGTCTGTAATTAAATATAGGTGATTATGTTTGTGTTCACACATTTACATACCTGAAGACTTGCTAAACTTCATGAATGTCTTCTCCATGGTCTTGTCCACTGCTGCAAGAGCCCCTGGGATCAGAATTCATGGTTATTGAATTCTTCCTCAGAATTTCCTATAGTATGGAATTCTGAGGAAGAATGCAATAACCATGAATTACATGGGCAAGCTCACTGGGCGCAAGTGTCTTGGAGCTGGCTACGCGGAGATCCTCATAGAAGCTGGCCTCGCAACCAGCCTGAAACACATTCTGAGCGGCAAATCATACGCTAAGGTTCTCTTCAGTCTGAAGGCCTTCATGACCACTCCCAGGTCAAACGTGTTGATAGTGTATCCAACCTCCTCCGTTGCTGCCTTGGGCCTCGTGAGTATCTCATACACTACTGCATTGTCTGTAATGGGCTGGTTGATGGGGATGTAAAAGTCAATTGTCAATTTCCAAGGAGGCACTTTCCCTGTGCTTGAAATAAAACCACCAAATCCAGGCACCTGCTGCTTGCCCTGGCTGCTTAACCATCTGCAGAGGGGATGGGTATTGTACTGCAAAATTGAGGCATCGGGTTGAGGCAATTGGTTGTCAGCAGGAGGGGCAAAGTTAGCCTGGTCCTTACTAGACCCTCGTACATTTCATTTGTACAGAGGGTCTGGGATCTCTCCATTGACAAACGTTAACTTCCTTGAAGGCGGGTCCTCTGTTGAAGTTTAAAAATATTGGATTCACCCAGAGCCACTCTGATTTGCCATAACCAATCGTAAGCGTTCGCCTTAGCCAACTCCTTCACCACTACTGTAACGGAGCTAGCTGCCGTAGCTGAAAAATCAAACTTTTCCCGAACCCCGTGGGGAGGAGGGCCACAACATCATGGCCACCAACAAAACTCAGCAAGGAATGTTCTTGCTCCGGCTTTAACCTATACTCGGCAGCGTTGCCACAACCGCAGAATAGTTTCGCTCGCATCTTTCTCTTCCGCCATTACTGAACTACTCAAACAAGTGCACGACATTAACATCATCGTTCTCAGCCACTCCCTCTGTTCGCTGATTGGACCTACAAAAAATGACCATGAATTACATGGGCAAGCTCACTGGGCGCAAGTGTCTTGGAGCTGGCTACGCGGAGATCCTCATAGAAGCTGGCCTGCTGGACAGCAGCTAATAGCCTACTAATAATACTACTGGAAACCGACTTCAGAGCCGAGCTCCCAGACCTAGTACAGAAGCAAAATCCAAATTGAGCGGAAGTACGTAGGAGGGCAGAGCCAGGCTAGGGCAAAGTTGGCATTGATGGAAAATTTGCGGCCAACTCTTTTGAATGCCAGCTCTGGGAGCGTTTCGGGAGGCATGATCTTAAGGCTTCTCATCTTGGATGACCTGTCATAGAGAGTAAGTGTCCTGTTCTTGGTGCTCACAAAAAACAGCGACTCATGCTTTTATGAGGCTACTCGTTTTATTTGCTTACACATTAAGCTCGGTATCAAGTTACTTACTGTCTGAAAAAAACAGTGCATGCTTCGCTGCTGGTGCAGGTTTCTCCGCTTTTTAGGTATCCTCAAATCCTCCGTTACTCTACCTCCTCCCCAACAAGTTAACTAACGTTATTTTCTCTGCGCTCAACTGACAAGCAAAAAAGTGTTAACCATGACAATGCAAAACAACGCAAGGTGGATTGAAATGAAATCACACAAGTGTATAATTATTACACACTTATGTTTTTCTAAACAAACAGAAATAAATTGAAAATAAGACATACAAGAGACCGATCCATTGACAGTGTTCATAGAAGGAGAACATATATTTTACATATTTTCTGCTGTATATTGGAGGGGACAGATAGGAATTTTCTCAATACTGGGGGGGACACGACCCCCCCCAAAGAATGCGTGGTTACGCCCTTGCTTGCAAATACTGAGGATAGCCTACCGAAGGAGAGTTAGCCAATGTCATTAGCGATGCTAGCTAACGTTAGTTTGCTAGCTGTAGAACATTTCACTCGGACTTGCAGCTGCTTGAAAATTTACTGAAATTATTATGAAATGTTATGTTCTACTAGCCTTTTGCCTACTTGAGAGAGTCACAGTATTTCAAAGCCCTGATAGTGTAACTAAAACGACACAGTCCAGTGTTTCCCCTAGGATTTTTTTTAGCAGTGGGGGCAGGTCAGGTCTAACACCCCCCCCCCCCCCCCCCCCCCCCCCCCCCCCCCCCCCCCCCCCCCCAACCCTATATTTCGGAGCATCTTAATCTAATAGTCTAATAGCTAATGTAATATTGCACATATTTTCGTCCTATTTCCCCTAAATAAATAAAATTAGCATACTTAAAGACACCTTACAGTATGTTCTAAATGGCATAAATGCTGCCAATTAATAATTGACTTAACAACTTATTGTAAATGCAGTGGCCTAGCCTACAGATTAAGGTAGGCCACTCGGAAGCATGTACACTGTCTGCTTCATTTGATCTTGATAGGCTAAGCATTCTGTAGCAAATAATAACAATATACCCACTATTTATTCATTAAAACTAGGCTACTTAAGCATAATAATGCACCTAAACTACAAACGTGAGCAAGGGCAGCAATGGCTATCGAATCAACAGACGTGCAATTTCGCTAGCAGGGGAAGAATACAAACAACGAAAATCACCAGTTAACTTAATTTAAATTTGCAAGAACTATAGACTAATACATTAACAGGCTTAAATGAACTGACAACATAAATTATTTACGCGCAATCTCAACTGCGCTGTGAAGCGCGTCTGTGCTATTCTCCGACATGCGCTCTAAGAATCACGGCTGATAGACGGCCTAAAATTTTGTACAGCTCTAATTCTGATACCGTGGCGGCAGAAATTTAACCGTGGCGGGCCGCCACGGTAAAATCAACATAGGGGAAACACTGCAGTCAATAATTCCTCTTTCAAGTAATAACCCCCCGTTCAAGTGCTGAGCATTAAATTAGCTGCAAGGTCTGTATTGATCTTGGGACAAAGCCACTTTTTAAGTGTTTTGCAGAATTTGGTCAAATAAAATCGTGAAGTAACATGGCATTTTATTTTGTTGTCCAGTGGGGCAAGTACATTTCTCTTCCACTTGCCCTACAAAATAATCTGCTTGTCCCGGACAAGTGTACAAGCCTTAATGTCGAGCCCTGGAATGTAATCCTTTACCACACAATACGACTTGATATGTGCTGCTATCTTCTGGGCCTGCAGGCTGTCAATGTTGTCTGCTGCCGTTTCTGCCCTCTCCCTTCCACGCTCATGGGTTTGGTAATCTGTGTTGAAGTTTCTGCATGATGGATGATACTTAGCTTCCATTGCAAAAAGGTCCTTGCCCTGCACCTTGCGATAAAGAGCCTCTTTCTTTAATTCCTGTGCCCTAGGTTCAATAACTTTCCAGGCTGGTTCCTTGTGTTTACATTTACACTTATGCATTTAGCAGACGCTTTTATCCAAAGCGACTTCCAAGAGAGAGCTTTACAAAAGTGCATAGGTCACTAGGGCTGTCCCCGTCTAAGATTTTCTTTGGTCGAACAAGACTCGACTAAAACGTCTGAAAATCAACTAATCGAAATTTGAAACGCTTTTTTTCACGATCTGACTCAATGGCTGCTGGACAGCAGCTAATAGCCTACTAATAATAAGACTCGCATCACCATTCCTGTTGTAACCGAATGCCGATGGTATTTAGTATCTCTTACAATGTACTACAAATTAAAATATTGTTTGTTTAACATGCAAATCATCAGAGCGCGCTTAACACTGCCTGAAAACTTGCAGCATGCGAACTTACATAGAAGCTGAGTGGGAACGGTGCAACAGAGAAATATTTTGTTGTCTTGGCCGGAGAAGATAATGTCATTCGATTTGGAAGTGATTCTTATAACAGGCATATTCATTTTTCAACCCAGCGCGTTAGCATGAGCAAAGTAAGGCTAGGCCAACTTACGTTATTCAGGTGGTAGGCTACATCATATTCGACCTCGAACTATGAAAAATAAAGTTATTGGCAGAGTTAGCATTCAACGTTTTTCGAGTCACCCGGTACTTTGTAAATGTAAATGTACTTTAATGAAATGCTGCCATACCACAGATTTCTTTGACATTTTGACTAATAACACCGACAAAGTAGGCTATGGCAGAGTTTGTAGTTCTGCAGCCAATTGTGCTCGTGCCGTGTGCAAAATACCAAAACAAAGTGCAGATTAACGAAAGGGAAAACAGTAACAGCTTTTCTTTAAATTATACATTTTTAGAGTTGCTTTATTTGTCTTAAATAATATAATCTATAATTTCTGTAGAACATTTCGTTAATTCAGCTATGATGACACAAGCGGGAATCAGATCTCACTGCCATACGGCAGTGTGAGATCTTTCAGTGCGTGTCCACTGCAGCGACGCGAATCGCTTGACATCGCTTGCCTTCCCACAATTCACCACGCTCGGGGGAGTTTCAAACAGATTAATGTAGAATGTAGTTCTCTAGAGTCAATAATGTATTTGTCATGGCCAAGTGTGCAGACTTGGGTTTACCTAGTTGCAACATCGATCAAAATACAAATTGTATACAACATACCAAACTGTTTAATAGACATGCACGTTGACATGTGTAAAAAACGTTTTACTATATTCCTCAGTCTCTGCTAATCTGTCGATACGATAGGGAGTTCCAGCCGGGCTAGCTAGCTAGTTACCACAGAACGAAGTTACGTAATATGACTAAACTGAATTTGAAAGTACAAGCACCCACGACTTCGGCAAACCTTGCGCCATGCATCGTTTTTTTGTATTAACATCTCTGTACGAATACAGCTATGTATCGTACATGACTAGGTAAGCAGCCACACAAACGATAAGTTTCTCCTCCACCTTGAAACCTAGAAAGCTAGAAATGTTGACCATGGTTGCTACGTTACGAGAAACAAGAAACCACTCCGATTGGCCATTGCTAGAGAAAATCGCTCCTCATTTGCATAAAGTTGAGAAAATCTCAACTGTCGCGTTGCGTCTCTACCCACAATGCACCACGCAAGCGATTCGCCTGGCTCCATAGAAAATTAATGGAAAACATGTTGTCGCTTGCATCGCGTCGCTGCAGTGGACACGCACTGTTAGTCGGCCAAGAGCATATCGACCAGAAAATCGTCTAGTCGACTGAGTGGGGACAGCCCTATAGGTCACTGATCATAAAAACGAGATAGCCCCGAACATTGCGAGCAGCCAAACATGAAGCACACATTGTGAAAACCAAATAAGTGCCAAAGGGAAGAACCATAACAGCATGCAGTTAAACAAGTTAAAATTAAACAACATGGAACTCAAAAAGTGCAAGTGTACCTGAAGAAAAATTATCAACAGTTAAAAATATTTCACAGCTAGTACAATAAAGCACACATTGTGAAAACCAAATAAGTGCCAAAGGGAAGAACCATAACAGCATGCAGTTAAACAAGTTAAAATTAAACAACATGGAACTCAAAAAGTGCAAGTGTACCTGAAGAAAAATTATCAACAGTTAAAAATATTTCACAGCTAGTACAATAATTTAAATCTGTTACAACCAACCAACAAGAGCAACAAGTTTCTCAATATGAGTCATTGTGATCCTGGAGCAAACTAACATCAAGTCCAGCCAAGCATTCATAAGTGTCGTTGTACTCCCATGTTGGTGTTTCCAACTTTGAAACTTTGCAAGCTCTTCAGTCT
This sequence comes from Hypomesus transpacificus, assembly GCF_021917145.1. Classification (NCBI taxonomy): domain Eukaryota; kingdom Metazoa; phylum Chordata; class Actinopteri; order Osmeriformes; family Osmeridae; genus Hypomesus; species Hypomesus transpacificus. The sequence goes on along the minus strand of NC_061070.1, from coordinate 5,709,500 downwards.
TGCCCTTGAACTTGGATTTTGCTGTCACAGAAAATGCACTGATTGGGAAACAACTGCTCTGTGTAGGCTACTTATAAGGAATTACAAAGAAGACCGTTTTAAATTATAACAAGGATATTGAAAATGGACCACGGTCGTAAATGCTGTGTTCCAGGCTGTACAGGGAAGGCTAACACTTACTGTCTTCCCAAGGAGCCAAACATTCGACAGGCATGGCTGTATCTATGAAAAGATCCCAGCGAAGTTTGACACTCAATCATTCATTTGCTCTGAACATTTCACCCAAGACAGTTTTGACAACCTTACATTTACATTTAGTCATTTAGCAAACGCTCTTATCCAGAGCGACTTACAGTAAGTACAGGGACATTCCCCCCGAGGCAAGTAGGGTGAAGTGCCTTGCCCAAGGACACATCGTCATTTGACACGGACTGGAATAGAACCTGCAACCTTCTGATTACTAACCCGATTCCCTAACCGCTCAGTCATCTGACTCTCAACCTTGGACAATTTCAAGCAGGATTTACTAGGAAGCTGAACCTGGAAAGAGGTGCTGTTCCGACCGTATGCTCATTGCAACCGCAAGCTGTAAGGACAGTATGATGTTGTGCTAACAGTTATTAGCAATGCTAACGTGTCTTGTATATAGCATAGCTAGAATGCTAAATACGTTTCTACACACATCAAATGACTCTAGCTAGACTAGCTGTAGTCGGCATTAGAAGGGAAGCTTCCAAAAAAATAGCCAGAAAACGCAGTCTGGCTTATTGCTAACGCCTGTCTAGATTATCTATTTGAAAGAACTGGAGAAAGGCGGTTGCTAGATACAGGATACGTTAGCATTGCTAGTAACTGTTACTAGTAACACCTAGGTTAGACTGTAGGCATGTAGACTAAACTAGTTTAGCTTGCTAACACAAGAGCATAGGTAGAATGTGTGATAATTTAGCCTAGTTTATTGGCAATGGGGCTAACGTTGTTTCATGTTCCTGACTGTGTTTCATTCAAATAAATAACCCGTGTTATGTAAATCTACAATTCACGATGCATGTTTCTCCAGATCTTTGTCAGGTTATTTTTCAGCAAGATATCTAGAGATAGCTAACTGAAGCCGAGTTGAATCACGATATGGTTATGGTTGCTAAGCTGTAGCCTAACGTTCTACCCACCTAAGTCAATCCAGTTTGCTTCAACAGCAGAAGTGGAAACAAGTAATGTTATAATTTCAAATGATATGTAGTCAATCTGTTGAAAACAGTGTTGTGTAGACACAAAACATTTATTTGCGCGTTTTTATTTCAAGTCTCCAACGGTGTTTCAGTGAGTGCTGCTGTTGGCCGTGTTGCGTTTTTGCTCCCCAGCTTCACTCGTTGAAAACCAACCAATCAGCGCGCAGCTTATGTTACATACCCTATTCGGAGACCTTAAGGAACAGTGTGAAATACCCCCAAAAAACAGTCAATCACCCCTTTAAATTCCTGGGGTCAGAATTTAAATGAAGTATTTGCACATGCTAAATTCACCAATATGACAATTTTATAATATATCTTTGAGCTTTTTTCAACTTTAGGGGGAGATGTTTTCTACACAAGAACTACCTAAAGTCATTCGGGCCAATGGGAGTTGACAATATGATTTTTGTAGGTTTTCCAAATGTTTTCTTCGACTGCAAAATCTGCCATGACAGACTGCATGGGTTCCTGCAACTTTTTTTGTTCCTCGAGAATTGAGGCATGCACACTGATTTTCAGCTGTCTGTCAGGATGGAAATGCCACTATGGGGCATGCCTCTAACACCACTTGTGGTTGGATCAAGGCCATTCCTGGTGTGGTAGTTACTTGTGGCCTGTAGTTTCAGTCTGCCAAATTTCTGAAACCAGAACCAAGTCCAAAGTTATTGAGCGGTTTGAAGGAAATTCATAATAATAAAAATAAATACAGTAAGGTTCCTTCTGTCGGAGGACCCCTGATGAACTTGGAACTTCTTTCATATATCTTTCATGTATCTCCTGTCGACACTTTTCCCTTGGGCTATAAAAACATTAGGGCAGCAGGATCAGCAATTACAGTTCTTTGTACATGTCATTTACCACTCCAATGTTTTTTTTAGTTTGTGTACATAGCAGTAGGATAGTAAATTGGAGAGAGTGGAGTATAATTTAACCTCTATTTCTCATCTCCCTGCCGAGAAGGGGTTTGACATTTAACAGGCCTCTGTAGAAGCATAGCCCGTTTTTTTGTTGTTGCAGGCATTGCTGTGTCTTTTTTTCCAGTTGCTTTATTTCTCTCTCTCTTTCTCTCTTTTTGTTATGGTTTTCTAGAGCAGAAGCTCCATTTGCTAATAAATGCCAGGGTTTCTCTCTTGACACATACGTGCTCCGTCTTTCTCACACACAAATACACACACACACAAGAAAAAAGTGTGAGAGGGAATAGAGATTATTGTATGTAATCGATGAGGCCAGCTGTCAAATGAATACTTGTGCCTCTCTTTCTTTCTCTCTTTCACTTTCCTTTCATTTTTCCCCTCTCCAGATTGGCTAAGAAGGTCAATTGCCAATTTGCCTCTGCCAGCGTCTTTATCAGAAACAATATACATGTTTGCTAATTAGGACCTGGAACTAATGAATGGCAGAGATAATTAGTTAATTTATAATCCTAAAAAAAGCTTGTTAGATGAGTCAAGTGCTGGCCAGAAAGACATGCCAAGGTCCAGTAGCCAGTAGGCACACATGCAAACAAACACATCCATTCACACATACACGCACATCCAATGGACACTGACCTTTCTGTTTTGCAATTATCTGCTGGTCAACTGTAGAGCAGATTATTAGGCAACATCAGCTCTCCCCTCCTTGAAGACTGACCATTACACTCAGCCTGCCCTTCCGTTTATCTCTATCTGCCATTCATTCATATTCATTATCGCTCTCTTTCTCTGTGTCTCTCTCTCTCTCTGTGTGTGTGTGTCTCTTGGGACAGAGGGTCACTCTGACCTGTCTAGCTGGGTGAGAGCAGTCACTGATAACAGCATCGGTGAGAGACAGCCCTCCAGACCAAAGAGAGAGAAGGAAAGCAGGAAGGATGGAAGAGTGGAAACAAGAATGATGCAAGATAGAAGTTGAGAAATGGAGAGAGGGAGAGATTGTCAGAGAAAAAGAGGGAGAGAATATCAGAGTAGAAGAAGAGGAAGATAGTGGCAGAGTAAAAAGAGAGGGAGTGAGCAGCAGATGGACAGTATGCTTCAAGAGGCAGGCGTTTTTTGAGGAGAGGGAAAGTGAGAATAGGAAGAAATACAGAAAAAGGAATGGTGGGTCTGTTGTTAAGCATGCTGTCCTGCTGGCTGTCAGTTTTCTTATGTTATTGAGCTGGACTAGTCAGGCAATTCTAGGTTGAGCTGGGCCAGACCAGGCTATATGAAGATGGGGTAGGGCCAGGCCATGCTGGGCTGAGCCATGTTGATAACACTTTTTCACATAGCCAAAGATTTGGTGACTTTTAAAGGGGCGATTGATTGCAAAACCGATTTTACCTTGTCATAGTTGAAAAACGACAGTTTGGTGTGTAAAATAGACATACAGTGAACCTCAAAGTCCATTGTCAAAGTCTCTTCCCTATGCAAATCTCACAATTTGTAACTGCTGCTGTGAAACGATTGGTTTCATAAAAATCCCCCGCTGTGGGCTCCACTTTTTTGGCTCTTTGTCACGCCCCAACATTAACCTACAGACCAGCCCACCGGTGTTCTGGCCCAGGAACATACTGGAGGTTGCGTAGATCTCAGACACTAGTTTATCTGCGCACGGCTCTGTGTAGCCTACTTCCACAGGAATTTAAAGAAGAACGTTTTCTACGTTTTCCTAAGGATATTGAAAATGAACCACGGTCGTAAATGCAGTGTTCCAGGCTATACAGGGAATGCTGACAGTCATAGTCTTCCCACGGAAACAAACACTCGACGGGCATGGCTGATGTTTGTCTATCAGATGATCCCTGTGAAGTTTGACACTCATTTATTCATTTGCTCGAACCACTTCACCAAAGACAGTTTTGAATGAAAACCTTGGACAATTTAAAGAAAGATATGCTAAGCCGCTGTTGCTGAAAAGAGGTGCTGTTCCAACCGTATGCTCATCACAAAAGCAAGCTGTAAGTATGATTTTGTCGCTAAGTTAGCCTATTCGCAATGCTAACGTCTCCTGTATCATAGGTAGAATGCTGTTTCGAAACACATCAACATACGTTACTTAGCAAATTACTCTAGCTAGACTAGCTGTCGTCGGCATTAGAAGGAAGGCTTCCCAAAAAATTGCCAGAAAATGAATAGCAGTCTAGCCTGTTGCTAACGCCTGTCTAGATTATATATTTGAAAGAACTGGAGAAAGGCAGGTGCTAGATACAGGATACGTTAGCATTGCTAATAACTGTTACCGACAAAATCATACTACTGCTTGCGATTGTGATGAACATAAGGTCGGAATGCACCTCTTTTAGCAACAGCTTCATAGCAAATCCTGCTTTACATTGTCCCAGGTTTTCAAACCCGTCTTTGGTGAAATGGTTCGCGCAAATCTGCACAGGGATCTTCTACGCTACGGTATAGACAAACATCAGCCATGCCCGTCTAGTCAATGTTAGCTAGACTCTAGGTCATCAGCTTTTTATTAACGCTGATTTGCAAGGAATGCTAGATAGCGATATCTAGACTGTAGACATGTAAACTAGTTTAGCTTGCTGACGCAAGAGCATAGGTAGAATGTGTGATGATTTAGCCTAGTTTATTGGCAATGGGGCTAACGTTATTTCATGTTTCTGACCATGTTTCATTCAAATAAATAATCCATGTTGTCATGTAAATCTACATTTACATTTATTCATTTAGCAGACGCTTTTATCCAAAGCGACTTCCAAGAGAGAACTTTACAAAGTGCATAGGTCACTGATAATAACAACAAGATAGCCCCAAAGCATTGCAGGTAGCCAAAAACAGAAGTACACATTGTGAACAACCAAAAATAAGTGCTAAAGGGAAGAAACCAGAAGAGCATGTAGTTAAGCAAATTACAATACACAACATGAATCTCTAAGTGCAAGTGTACCTGTAGGAAAGCAATACAAATAGGATTAAATATAATACAACAGTTTAAATCAGCTACCACTAACCAACAAGAGCAACAGTCTAAGCAAGAGTCATTGTGATCCTTGAGGAAACTAGCGTTGGGTTCAACAAACCATTCCTAAGTACCGTTGTACTCCCGGAACAAGTGCGTCTTGAGCCTTCTCTTGAAGGTGGAGAGACAGTCTGTGTCTCTGATGGAGGTGGGGAGGTGATTTCACCACTGGGGGGCCAGGCAGGAGAAGAGCTTGTGTTGGGACCAGGCGGTCTTGAGCGGTGGGACCACCAGGCGGTTGTCTGAAGAGGACCGTGGGTGGCGGGTGGGGGTGTAAGGCTGCAGGAGAGACTTGATGTAGTCGGGTGCAGTCCCGTTCACTGCTCGGAAGGTCAGTACCAGGGTCTTGAATCTGATGCGGGCCGTTATGGGTAGCCAGTGGAGGGAGATGAGGAGCGGGGTAACGTGGGAGCGTCTGGGTAGATTGTAGACCAGGCGGGCCACCGCGTTCTGAATCCTCTGAAGAGGGCGGGTTGCGCATGCTGGGAGACCGGCGAGCAGCGAGTTGCAGTAGTCCAACTTGGAGAGGACCATTGCTTGGACAAGCAGCTGGGTGGAGTGCTCAGACAGGTATCTCCTGATCTTCCAAATTGGAAGAGGGTGAATCTACAAGCCCGGGAGACCGCAGCAATGTGGGCCGTGAGGGAGAGCTTGTCATCCATGGTAACCCCAAGGTTCCTGGCAGAGGATGAGGGGGTCACCGTCGCAGATCCCAGGGTGATTGAGAGGTCGTGGGAGATGGAGGGTTTGGCCGGGATGATGAGAAGTTCCGAGAGTTCCGATCTACAATTCAAGATGCATGTTTGTCCAGATTGTCTATTGTTATTTAAAGTTACATTTACATTTAGTCATTTAGCAGACGCTCTTATCCAGAGCGACTTACAGTAAGTACAGGGATATTCCCCCTGAGGCAAGTAAGGTGAAGTGCCTTGCCCAAGAACACAACGTCATTTTGCACGGCCGGGAATCGAACCAGCGACCTTCTGATTACTAGCCCGATTCCCTAACCGCTCAGCCATCTGACTCCCTACAAAGTTATATCTACAAAGTAACACCAAATGTTTTGTATGCCAGCATTAAAACCAGTTTTCAGGATATTTGCTCAGGAGACTGAGAGCATTAGGCACATGTGCACACGCACAGTGCGTGTGTGTATGTGGGCGTGCCCCATATGCATGTGTGTATGTGCTGATCTGGAGTCAGTTTGGTAGGATTTGGGCATAAGTAAATTATTTCATTTAAAATATTGTTTTTTATTTAAAGATATTAATGTAATTTGCATGCAAAATAGGTCTACCCGAACCAGCGGACAAAAAATTAAACCTGCGGCAACACTTCAAAAGTAGCCCAATTCCGTGGGAAAACCGCGGACCTGGCAACACTAAACATAATCATTTGAAATGATATCTAGTCAATCTGTTGAAAACAGTGTTGTGACACAATAGATTTATTTGTACGTTTTTATTTCAAGTCTCCACCTTCGTTGTTTCAGTGAGTGCTGTGGCCGTGTTGCGTCTTTGCTCTGCAACTTCACTCGTTGTAAACCAACCAATCAGCGCGCAGCTCATCTATATATTCATGAGCATACCATAAAAGGAGAAAACTTAGCGTTTTTTCCCGGGAAAATTTCACTGGATGTATAAGGGGGCATAGAACAGCACCCGGGGCATTTTCAGCTCAACCAGTGTTACATACCCTATTCGGAGACCTTAAGGAACAGTGTGAAATACCCAATAAAGCCAGTCAATCACCCCTTTAAATCAGGATGTGTCATCAATGTGTACCCCTGATATCTACATCTATTCCTGGACAGGGTACAATGTTTTCAACTCATGAAAATGGTCAGATGTCAGTGATGTTCTGCTTCATCCACATAGCCTAGCTGACAGTCCTACGCATCATGCCCCAGGCACAGGCTGACAGGAAACCACATCAAATATATTTAAATAACACTAGGAAGAAACAATAGCCATGTCGAAGCAAGAGAAAAGGGAAAATGGCGAGTGTGTGTGTGTAGGTGGTACATGTATGTGCTGCTGTGTAGGTGCATACGTGTGTGTGCATTCAAGTGTGTACAGTGTGTGCATGTGCTGTGTGGAATGGCATGTTCCATTACCTTGCTGTGATTTAGCTCAGGGCTAAGGTAATGGCTGTCCCTTACCAGGTCAACACAGGGCCAACAGGGGAGAGAGGGAGCTTGAAGGAGAGAAAACAATATAGAGGAAACTATATGACCTAACTATATGACCGAGACTGAGACTGTATACACAAGTGTGAGAGCGAGAAAGGTGGGAAAGTGAGAGCGAGGGAGAAAGAGAGTGAGGAAAAGAGGTAGTGCAAAATAGCGAGAAAGTAAAAAGATAGACAGAATGTAAAGGAAAGAGAGGTATGGGTAGTAATTGCCATGTTGACATGATGGTAAGCATTGGCTGGCAGCTGGTTTTGTCCAACTGCCAGTGGAGATACCAACAGGCCACGCTGTCTTAAATGTCACTCTTAAACCCACCATTCTCCATCTTTTTCCCCATCCACACTGCCTTTAACTCCCTTAGTCCACTTATATCACTTCATCCTTTCTCTCACTCCCCCTGTCTTATTTGATCTCCTCCCATTATTATTTTACCCCCTTTTTCTCTTTCACCCCCTTTCTCTACCCCTCCCTTCCTCCCCTGCACCTCCCTGCATCTCTTTTCCTTTGACTTCACCCTATCCCTCCACAATGAAAATGTTGTCGAGGAAAGTGAAAACACAAAACTTTTCTCTTTGGTTGAAACTTGAGGAAGCCTAGAGTTGTAGACTAGTTTTAATAGACGTCTCTGTTCTCCAGACAGTCTGACAGCCACACAATTCTTCATCAATGTCCTCCTCCTTCATGCTTGTAGTTCTTTCTCTGAGAGTACTGAAGTGAGCTGTGATTGGTTCGTCACAGTCCCCGCAACTCAGTGTGAGACATCATTGTCCCGTTTTGGTAGATTGGAAACTGTAACCTCCCCCCATTTCTGACATGCATACACCTCCCCTCACATACACACACCCTCCTACTCCTCTGGGATTAAGAGGCTGCCTCACACCATGTACCAAGGCCTCTGCAGCATGACTATCACAGCCTGTAAGAAAGATGGTTGTTTTGATCCTTAATGATTCCTGCTTCATCTGAAAATCAAAACAATAAAATGTAAACTTCAAATGGATGTGTGTGCGCACACACACATCGGTTAGGGCAAAATTATGAATTTCCTTCTTTGCTCTTTATGGATAGACTTATCACTTTCACCCAGGCGACCTTGAGGCTGTGTTGTTTATGTATGTGTGGTGTGTGTCTATCAGTGTGCGTGCACAGAAACAAATGTTTTTACCATTTTTATGTTTATGGGTAAGTGTATGGATGTGTGTGTGTGCATGGATATGTGTATACTGTCTATTGTATAGAGTGTGAAGTTGAGGAAGTGAATGGTTGGTTGAGATTGGTTGACAGAAAGGCAGAGGAGGCTCTCTTCTGGACCGTGACAGATTTAGCCATAAATCTACAGGATGAATTCACACCCTCCCAAGGACTATCATGGTGTGTGCTGTTAAAACACAGGAATCACTTAGAGCTGGACCCAGGCCACCATTTGTCTTCCGGTCAGGCCCTAGTACTGCTACCACACGCATACACATGAATTCAAACAGAGACACACACCAGTGTTTCCCACAGATTAGATTCTTGCACTATCTGTATTTTTCTTGCACTATCTGTATTTTTAGTTTAGATTGTAAATTATGGCTACTTATATTTTATTTTTTATTCCCCTTAGTATTAGCTAGACCCCCCTTAGTATTAGCTAGACTTTGCTCCTTTTGTATAGTTAGTCCACATATTTAAGTTTGAATATTCCTATATGTTTAATGTATGCACCTCCCTGCCAAAGTAAATTCCTTGTTTGTGCAAACATTCATGGCGAATAAAATCCCTTCTGATTCTGATTCTGAAAGCTATTTGCGGGGGGGGGGGGGGGGGGGGGGGGGGCGGTCATAATTCCTTTGTTAATAATTTGTTACACAGAACTTTATTACATGAAATATGAATACAAAATGATTTACACCTTCACAAACAACAAACAAATCATTTTGTCAAAACGCTAGTGCTAAATAACTATTTAACTGGTTGCCTCCATGACGCCGGGTAAGTAGCTATTTCCTGAGACTTCTCACCAAAAGAACGAAGGGGAACCTTATCTTCTGGTCATTCTGACCCATCAGTCATTGTATCACCTAGTAGTCACCTAGTAGTCACCTATTTTGCATGCAAATTACATTAATATCTTTAAATAAAAATCTATATTTTAAATGAAATAATTTACTTATGCCCAAATCCTACCAATCACAACTTTACCGCATACAAAAACAAAGTGAAGCATTTTCTTTTCAACGTTGGGCTGTCTCAGACCCCCAACATTGCGAAGGTTAAATTAAAATGATTTTAAATTGTTTTTGTATTGGGTAAACACAATAATGGTTCGTTATGAACCTTTGGGTCATGTGACCCGAAGGCGGCACGAGGGTTAAGACATGTTCGTAGGTACCTAGCGAAAAGTAGCCTCAACATTCCTAGACCTTTAGCTACGGCACTAATGCTGAAGACTTGCTGATATAGCCATAGATATATATATAAAGGCTTTATATATATCTATGGATATAGCTGTCTGTCTTACTAGAACGGCGTATGTATGCATCGTTGCTAACGTGTGTTGACGTTGTGACTGTGTGTATTCGTGAGAAAGACGCATGAGTGACAGAGAGACGGAGGGAGAGCAGGGAAAAGAAATGCAGCTGAACGAATACACTGCTTGTTTTAACCTAAATAGTGTTAAATTGCAGAGAGCATGTTAGATGGATGTAAAAAATGCTGGAAAGATCCTAAAGGAGGCATAACTTCAAATAAAAAATGGGAAAAACCTCCCGGGGAAACTATTGGTAATTCTAGGTCCAGAAAACTGAACAATCTGGCAGTCATTATTGATTACGTGTGTGTCTGAGGTGGGGGGAGAAGTTATATGGGTGTCTATGTTAGTGTTTGTGTCTGGCCACATTGTGATTGCGCTGTGGGTCTTTTGTAAGGCGCCTGGCTTTATCACTACTTTCTAATTGTTCTCCCCGGGGAAGAACTTTACTGTCTGCCTCAAAGGGACCCTGTACATTCCCACAGGAAATAAACTGTCTGGGTACTTCATTCCTCCCCATTAAAGATGCCCACACCCCCCTTTTTACAAATAAACACACGCAGACATACACATACATGCGCACACTTACACACAGTGCTCTGTATGCAAATAGGCCATTCAGGCAAACACTGGCCACCAGTGAGCATTGTCATTGCAGGTGAATTGGTTTGGGTTAATTCATCTGTGGCTCATCTGAGGGGGTAAGGTGGGGGGGTGAATGCAGAGGAGGCAGTAGATGGTATAAACCCCCCCAGGGAAGGAGGATCAGAGACAGAACTCATCATCTAATTTCAGAAGAATAAGAAAAAGTGTTATTTATTGTGATGGGGATTGTATGTGTATGTATGTGTGTGCGTGCGTGCGTGGTCCTCGGGGATGCATGAAAGCCAAAAGCTGAAATTGGGTCTATCTTTCTCTGCTGGAATCTCATTGCCCTGGTAAATGATTATGAACGGGGTTATTCTATGTACTCCATCCTAAATGAACCAGCTGAGGCTGTGAAGGATCATTAACATTTTAAGATGACCCCAGGTGATCTAAACTGACCCGTGGATTCAGTCTCTTCAGTCTCATATAAAACTGAATGGATTCAGTCTCTCATAAGAAAACAGTAATATTGCATTGCATTCCATCATGTTGTTTATGAGTAAGCAAGATCCCATTGTAAAATAACTTATATAGATTGTTGAATAGAATAAAACACACACTGAAATATCACAAACAAAAGGAAGATAGTGAGACAGGTGTGCATCCCAGACAATTTGTGTGTGTGCACATGTGGGTGGATCCTATATGTGGGAATCCTATGTGTGTGTGTGATTACAGCCTTAACACACGTTACAGTAACATAAATAACAGCCTAGTGTCAACACACAACTAATTAGCCACATGTGATTAACAGTGCTTCCCCTACTCAGGCACACAGACACCACCCTCTCACACACACTGCTAACACAGAACTGATGTATCAGGCTTTACAGTCACAGTCAGATAATCTCCACGCATGGAGGATGTGGATGGCCTCTCTTTTCTCATTGCTCTTCGCATAGTAGAAAAGTCATTATGCAATTTATAATGTGTGATGAGTTTGGAGCACTGTTTCTTTCTTGGTCTTTCTCTGTTTTTCTCTGTTTTTCTCTGTTTCTCTCTGTTTCTATCTATTCATTACATATAAATATCTATTCATTACATATAAATTAATTCATCTCTCGCCCAAGTTTCTGTTATTTTCTCTCATTCGGTTTATCTTTCTTTCTGTCTATCTCTTACCATCTCTCTGTGGGGTGTCCAGGGATTTTTGACTGGGGGGCCCAAGTGGGGCACTGCCTTATGCAGGGGTGGCATGGAGTATAAGTGCACAGACACACACACACACAAACACGTCTGAATAGCATATCAATGTCATTGATATTACCAATGTAAAGTACTAACTAAAGATAAATCTGGAATTATCAGGATTTGAATTGTGGGTAACACTTTACAATAAAGGTGCATTAATGAGCATTCATTAATGCTTTAACTAATACATGAATCATCACCAGTTAATACATAACTCAGAAAGTACTTAATTATGCACTGATCATGAACACATCATTTGTTAATAGGGAGTCACATATTATTTACTATTTTATCTAAAACCGGAATCATGTATCAATTCCTATCGATATTACAACATTAACTGATAGGTGAGTTAACAACTTTAGTTAAACGTGCAAACTAATTATGTTAGTTAACTGTGTGAACTAAAACCCTGAGTTAACAGGGTAAACTAATGGTAATACCTTAATTCATGTGTTAATTACCACAATGGCGGCATCCATGGATTGAGACGGTACTTAATCATTTGTTAATAGTAATGTGCCACCCCAAGTAAAGTGATAACATAATGATACATTCACTAATCATTAACTAATTGTTCACTAAAACAAATACAGTTTTATTTCTCCAGAGAGACAACATTAAAATAAGCACTTATGTGTTGGAATATCATAATATAATATGCTTAATTTTTATAGCGCCTTTCCCGAGCTCAAGGACGCTGTACAATAGTAATTAATCTCAATGAAACAAAAACATGGACAAACATTACATGTAAAAAGGCATCAAGCAATCAAACACAGAAAATGAAACATGACACAGAGAATTGATAGCAACAGATTAGGACAAATAACATTGAGAAAACAGGGCTGAATTGGCAGAGACCTGAATAATACAGCCCCTTTGTCACTGGTCACTCATTTTACATTTACATTTTAGTCATTTAGCAGACGCTCCTATCCAGAGCGACTTACAGTAAGTACAGGGACATTCCCCAGAGAGAAGTAGGGTGAAGTGCCTTGCCCAAGGACACACTGTCATTATTGGCTCAGCCGGGAATCGAACTGGCGACCTTCAGATTACTAGCTCGATTACCCAACTGCTCAGCCACCTGACTCACTCTAGAACGCTCTTAGAACATTCTTAAGAAGATCTTAGCATTAAGAGCTTCTTAACGAATCTGGGAAACCCGGCCATTATCATTAAAATATAGTTCTAAACAGCTTTTATTGTCGTGTTTGATATGATTGTGTTTCTTATTTAATGTATTCCATTCTAGTAATACTTTTAATGTTGTAACGTATATTTGTGTCCAACGTATGATAACATATTCCCTTGTCTTGCAAAAGCATCACACTTGGTGTACTGCAGCCTTGAGTAAACTGGTGATGGTCTAATTTAAATTTGTATGTGTTAGACAACCTTTCTTTCATATGGCCGGTGTTCCCTTTTTAGTATGCAGGTCCGGGTGTATATATGGAGAAGATTTACCACTTTGAGTTTTGTTTACTATACAAGTTGGGCGCCTAGTTTCATTGTGACTACCTTCGTTAACGATTGCTCCAAAAGCGTGTTTTGTATTTGATTATGTTTTATTGGGGTTCCTCCGATAGGAGGAAACCTATAGTTAGTGGCCAAGCCGCGAAGCGGCTAAGCCACCTAGAGGGTTTCTACTTCTTCTTATTATTATTATTGGGGTGTGCCTGCCTTCGGCGAGCACAAACCATTGTTCTCAATCATATATATTTCTAATTTATTGTTTATTTTCCCACCCCTAAAACTCAGTCAATATATGGACTGCATAGACAACCTAGGTGTCAAACCTTTCGTCTTGGTAGCCATTGAGTTTCTTGTATTGGGATTTACGTTACGTTGCACGGTTCAAGTAGAAATTAAGTTTACGAACATTAGTTTAGCAGCTTGTTAACTTCTGGGAGATAACTAGGCTAACTGCTTTACTGCAAGGCAGCTGCAGAAACGCCACAAGCAAAGAGGCCTGGGTGACTATTTGCACATTTTACTTCTTGATATGACACACAATTGTGATGTGTAATGTACAATATAAGCTAATATTATTAAGGAAGTACATCTTCTTTCGGAAACAGTAGTCTACTATTTCACTGAAGCATTAGCATCATGACATTAGCCTCTGTTGCCTGGGCGACATGCAACACATAAGACAGCGGTCTGTGATACATCTGTTTTCAATCGTTAAAATAACCATTCCTCACAAATAAATGTTTATTTTGGGATTTATTATGACATGAGATTGCAAGTAAACGATTTGTAATGCCACAACCAAAGACGCCATTGTGATAGCTTAACTATTTACTCATTTAACATTGTGATATGAAACACAATTATGAAATGTAGCTAAATATGATAGCTCTGTACGCTGATATTATTAGAGCTAAGCTAGTAGATCTACTTTCGGAAACAGTAGTCTGCTATTTCACAGAGGAGTTAGCTCTAGCAGTTACCCGGCACATCTCTGCTACTATCTGTTACCAAAAGTGTTAGACCTAACTACAGCTGTTACCCGGCACATGTCTGCTACTATCTGTTACCAAAAGTGTTAGACCTAGCTACAGCTAATTTTCTACCTTGTTAGTCTTCCGTTCCAGACCGCTTCTGGGAGGTACTGTACAAATCGTCCAGCCACCAGCTGGTGCCGTAGTGGTAGCCAGTTAGCTAAAAAGAAAATCAAGCTAGTCTAGTCAGCTTTGTTGTCTTTGCGCTGTTGGTCAGCTAGAATACAAAGTGATTATTTACAGACAAGTAGCTACGGGAAATGTTTGGTTTACACACACATTACAACTGATCAGAGTGGTTTACAAAGATTTATGAGCTACATTTGGCCTCCTTCTCTTCAAACCAACTAGTAACACCACTCCTTCATCTGAGTGATACATGTAATTAAAAAATATATATTATCAAGGGAACATAATGGTCAGAACTGCTGTCAAACACTTAAATGCTTTTTAAAATATGTAAGGAGACTATGGGCAGCTGGGGCAGCCACAAGCACACCCTCACAATTTCCCCAGAAATGGTATGCTCTCTAGTTATTATTATTACACATCTTCTTCTGCCATGGGAGTCGATGGCAGCCCCTAGAACCACATTGTCAGAAGTTGTGAAATTTGGCCCACTCTTTGGGACCCGTCCCCTCATCAATTTCACCAAGTTTCATGTCTCCCATTCCAACCATCTAGCGCCACCAATGGGTCAAAGTTGAAGGTGTGTTTACACATGTTATTTTTGAACCATATGCCCCATTGTCCAAAATGAGGTATCGTTGGAGTCCCTGGATCAAGACAAGTTCAATGCACTCTTCTCGCAAGGAGCTGAACATGAGCGCTGCCCTACCCCAGTTTTCCACATGACTATTGTTAGTTGTGCATTGACTGAGATTCTGGAAAGAAATCAACTCAAGAAGACTTTCAATATCCTATAAAAAGCTAATACTCAGCCCTTACTATTCATAAAATCTCAGCAGTGTGTGTAGTGGAGAGGCTAGAGAAACTAACTTGTAACCTTATGATATGAATCGCTAGAAAACTGAATCGCGATTCAAATGTGAATAGATTTTCCCCCCACTCCCTACATACAATGTTTTCATTTGTGATTTGAATTATGTGATGGATGTGATGCTGTGAAGAGACAGAAGGTATGAATTATGTATGAATTCAAAACACTGCAAAAGGTCAGGGTTTGGAGTATGTAGTAGCCTTATAGGCTATTACAATTTGTCTTCACATTTTCAACAAAATTAATAAATTACTTTAGAATAACTTTGAAACACACATTACCCTCCTTGTAGCGCCGTTAGGGGTCACATAGATCCATAAGTCTACAGACAGTCTAACATGTAATGATCACTAGATGGCGCTTGTTGCACAGAGCAAAGGCACGGTCTTAAAATGAACGTGCCTTCATCAATCTGTCATTTATTTCTGAGTTGTTAGTCAGTGATTATTTCATTAGAGCGTTTGTTGTCAAGCCCTTCAATCATTCAGCAAAATTAAATGTATTGGCTAAAGAATGTCAAACACGTTGCGGGTTAGGCTAGACTCCAGTTGGTCTTTAGTAGCCCTACACAGGGCCGGATAAAGACAATGGGCTTTAGGGGCTGCAGCCCTGGGCCTCGCCACCAGGGGGGCCTCAGGTTGCCCGATGTCGAGTGAGTCAACGGCACCGCGCATAACATTAGAAAAATTCAGAGTGAAAACAAAAATAATGTGCCAAAATGTCCGGTCAAGGAAAGCAGAGAGTGTGGCCAAAATCCGCGATGGGACTAAACTCGAATAGCTTCGGCAACTTTTTATAGTACAAAATCGTTGTCAATCAAAGGAGGGGCAGTCTTTCGACACACCCTCCAATCAAGCAGAAGCACAGCGTCCAGGCCAGCCCACTCCTCCATTCACTCCCAGAGACGCTGAGCGTCCAGAGAAGAATACAACGGCAGGGAAAAAGATGCCAGGAGGAACTGAAAAAGCCAGGTAAAAAAAGAAAGATCTGTCACTTCATAAATCTAGGTTCCTGCAAGGATGGGAACGATATGTTTTCTCAAAAGCCCTGAATCTTTCAGGTAAACATTTGGGTTGTAATTTCCGGAAAATATAGCTAAGAATATGACTCTAACGTAATGTTCATATTAGGCTAGGCTACATAAAGCTAAAAAAAACAATTTAGCACTGAAATTTATGTAAAAATTTCCGCTCGCGCGCCATGCGCGCTCGCATTAATGTGAAGTTCCAATTTAACCTCACTTCAAAACCTTGACTAGGTAGCCTATTAGGTTCAGGTTAAGCACCAAATGTAAATCAGTTTTTTGATATTTTAGGGGAAGCTGAGCTTCCATTGCAGTCTTAAAGAAATCTCCACTGCACCCAACACTTTTTCTGCTTTTGAGTTCCATTTTCACTTTCTCTCAGCCTACTACCTTGAACGGACCACCTAGCTACATTAACACATTCCCGAATTCAACGGCGGCGTCATTATTTCGATCAGCGTAACCGGCGTAGTGCAAGCGTAGGGTTTGGGTTCGGTGGGAAAAAATTTAAGGTTCGGCCGAAACCGAATCCCGTCCAAAAGCCCAATATTCGACCGAATCCGAATCCTGGATTCGGTGCATCCCTACATAGAGCATGACATACTGCACCAACTTCTTTCTTTTCTTTCAACTTGTTCTCTACTTTGAAGAGCTCATTGATGAGTTTGCTTTGAGAAAGAGCAGAAAACTGAGCTTTTAATATCACAGATGTGATGATTGTGAGTCACATGTTTAAACTGATCATATTTATAGAGTGGCTCTGTGGACTTTAAAGCACTGATGTGTCAGTGCACCTGGGGTGGGTTGGTGTGCGTGTCATGATGTGCGTTGGGGCGATATAGGGGCCTCATCCTGGTAATTAGCCCCAGGCCTTAAAATGTCTTAATCCGGCCCTGGCCCTACATGTCAATTTTTTAATAGTCGGCTGACAAGATCGCGTTGCCCCCAGTCAGTTATACTGGCAAAACATGTAATGTTCTTCATTTATTTTCAGAACATGGTCCAAGTATTGCCAAAATGAGAACATATAATTTCAGACTATGAGCCAGGGTTCTACGCTAATGTTTTCACCAAGGAGTACATGTGCTCCTAAATGAAAAAATGTAGGAGCACACACATTTTTTTTGCAGCACAGTGTTTTTTTTAAATTGTATTTCTATATTACACAGAACTTAACACAGGGGCGTCGTTAGACCCTTTTTACAGGGGCACGTTCCCAGTACAAATCTGCTGTGCCCCAGTAATATCTAAAGTTTGAGTTTTAACAAACCAAAAACACTAAGCTTTTTAACTATAGATGTCCCTGCCAAAGCTGATATCAAACTTGCGTCCCTGAACTGTTATATAGTGGGTTAAGTGAGGGGAGTTTCTATAGCCTAATAGTGCATTGTGCGCAACAAGCTTGGAAGAAGGGATATGAAAAGGGGCCTGTGCCCCAGTACAGTTTTATGTCTAACAACGCCACTGACTTAACAGTTAAAGACAACTAGCAACTTTCACTCTGATAGAACTAGAACAAATAGTTTAAGGAACATGTATATAGTTATGGTTAATATTTTCTTAAAATACTGAGACATTATAGACTATGTAAGCACGCCACAAATTAAAAGGCTTGGTAGTCAAAGAAGCTAGGTAGACCCAGAGCCATAAAAAAAGAGAGTTGGGACACTTCCATAGACTTCCATTGTAGTCTAATCGAAGAAGGCAGAAGTAAAGCATGTCATTTGCGACCTATAGTCCCAAACATTGTATTTTGCAAAGTTCAACCCCATTTATGTTCAGTGTTACGAATCAAGTTAGCAGATTTTGATAATAGTTTTAAAATAATGCAGTAATTTGATCAATTTACCAGCTAACTTGCTTCGTAACAGTGCGTTTACACTGCAGCGATGCGAATCGCTTGCAATCGCTTGCCTTCCCACAGTTCACCACGCTCGGGGGCGTTTCAAACAGATAAATGTAGAATGTAGTTCTCTAAAGTCACTGTTGTAGTTGTCATGGCCAAGTGTGCAGACTTGGGTGTACGTAGTTGCAACATCGATCAAAATACAATTTGTATACAACATACAAAACTGTTTAATAGACATACACGTTGACATGTGTAAAAAACATTTTACTATATTCCTCAGTCTCTGCTAATCTGTTGATACGATAGGGAGTTCCAGCCGGGCTAGCTAGCTAGTTAGTTACCACAGAACGAAGTTACGTAATGTGACTAAACTGAATATGAAAGTTCAAGCACCCACAACTTCGGCAAAACTTGCGCCATGCATTATTTTTTGAATTAACATCTCTGTACAAATATAGTTATGTATCTTACAGGACTGGGTAAGCAGCCACCCAAACGATTAGTTTCTCCTCCACCTTGAAACCTAGAAAGCTAGAAATGTTTGCCATGGTTGCTACGTTACGAGAAACAAGAAAACACTCCGATTGGCCATCGCTAGCGAAAATCGCTCCTCATTTGCATAAAGAAAATCTAAACTCTGTCGCGTCGCTACCCACAATGCACCACGCAAGCGATTCGCCTGGCTTCATAGAAAATGAATGGAAAACATGTTGTCGCTCGCATCGCGTCGCTGCAGTGTGAACGCACTGTAACACTGAACATGAATTGCGTAATAGTTTGTGAAAGACCCAGAGAAACACAAATTTCCGACAAGGCAAAATCCCAGACAATTTTGGAATCCCTGCCCGACGCATTTTTTAGGTCTCGAAAAGAGGACATGTCTGGGTAAAAAACTGGTCACTGGTCAAACATGTCTGGACACCCAAATGTTATATAACCAGCCAAAGCCTACTTCAAGTTTATTTTAAGATATAGCGTGTTAGATTCTAAATGCACATCTGATTAGAGCTAGCAACAATGAATTGCAGATTAAGGGGTCCCGTATCGTCCAGATAGCTGTCGGCGCTCGGCAGGAATATCAGGTCCACTCACTAAAAACAAACGACCCCCTCACTGGACATATTGCATAGTAAAATGTTTTATTGAATGCAATTGAATGCCTTGTATATTCTGTTCTATTTACCAAACTCCTTTCTTGTCTTATATTGAGCTGGTGTGAGCTACAGTATGGTAGCTAGCAAGCCATTTCTAGCTCTGCGTGACAATATTGCTGCCTAGTGTTATAAATTAATGTAATACATACATGTTAATAAAGTATCAGACATATACATAATACAACAAACCAGTAACAAATTGATATTATGTGTTAATATACCGAAAATGTCAGTAAATCGAGATGCTGCTACTGTCTGTCCCGTTGAAAACCATTCAAAGAGGTTGCCAGCAGTGTTTTCTTTGCAAGCTATTCGCACCAAGTGATCATGTGTTTGCGAGATCAAAGAGTGTCGTAACTCTCTTTTTATATGGCTCTGGCCCATTTGTTTTGCGAATTGTCACTCGCGAGTCATTATGGTATGTTCACATCGTGCAGTCGCGACTCCGTCACTTGCTTTCCATGTGAAATCAATGGTATGCTTCACTTCATTGCGCTGTTGTTCGATGTATTGACAACAGCCCGTCACTCGCGCACTTTGCTCGTAAATTATTTTTCAAGTTCAACATACATATTTTAAGGCGCAAATGTGAGTGAAATGCTCGCACTGTAGAGCCCTGCTATGGGGCTTACTTGATGTTAGCCTGTTGATGCTTAGCCTATTCAATTTAACAACTTTTGGAATGACAAGAAACAAGGGATAATATGTCCGAAATAATATCAAAGTGGTTGAGAATGTGTATTTGTTTTTTTGTAAAACAAAAGTTGAATTTGATAAATCAAATAAGTGGCCTATCTACTACAACTAGCCTGACACAAACTATATTTATACACTATATATTAAACTTTGTCTGAATAACAAAATACGGGAGCCCTTGCGACATCTGCCGAGCAGTAGCAGAAAGGTGGCAAGTTGAAATTGAAAGGGTGGCATATCATTTTATTGTCGGTTATGTCCCTTTTATTTATACAAATCTAGCTAGTGAAAACAGACAATATGTCTTGCCAAGAGGCTAATCATTGATAAAAAAAAGCCAAAACAGATATTTGTCTTTTTTTATTTTATAAAACACATCAAAACAATGACTTACATTTAAACACTGACTTAAGACAATGTCAGATATTACATATATTTTACATATTCAGCAGCTAAATAATTCTGTTTTAATTTGACAAACAAATAATGTATATATATTAGTGCTGTCAGTTAAACGCGTTATTAACGGCGTTAACGCAAACCCAAATTAACGGCGTCAATTTTTTATCGCTCGATTAACGCTCTTTTTGACCTAGCAAACTTTTTAGTTTTTTTCACATTCTGTTGCAACAACCACTGACGTTAGAAAAACTACAATACCACACCGGATCTAGCTAGACCGTAAACCAAACAATAGGCACGCCACACACATTTGTTTGGGCTTGCGAGCCGGCAAAAGAGTCTTAGCACAGCCTGTTTACGGATATTAGACATTCTCTGGTAGTAGGCTAACGTTAAGTTAAGTTGATTGCCAGCGCCAGATGCCGAAATGGATGCCAATAAGATGCTGAATGGAAAGTTTACTTTTAAAAGGTTGCCAAATGGTTCCATTGACAAGACCAAAGTGATCTGCGTGCTTTGGAATAGATAAAAATTTGCGATTAATTGAGATTAATGAGTTAACTATGACATTAATGCGATTAAATATTTTAATCGTTTGACAGCTCTAATATATATTCAATTCTAAACACCAAGTCATGGAGCTAAAAAAGAACAATAAGGCGACTGTTCAACACGTAGAAGATGAGATGTGCAGGTCAATAAGCTTGCACGTTTCCCAACTTTTTGTCAATTTGGAATATTTTTCTTAATGGAATTCTGTTGCTTACTGACAGTCTTTCTAGTGTAAATACACTGTTCTCAATAAAGAGTCTATTAGGTCGGTTTAATTAATGCCTGCTTAGGACAAAAACGTTGCTGTAAATGGGCAGGAGTCAATCTCATGACGCAAATGGACGTTTTAGCCATTTACAATAAATCGTGTCCTTAAAAAAAAGAAAAATTGTGTCCTTGCTTAGTCACGTGTTGGTGATTTCACATACCCTTGCATCATACTTCTGTGCTTCATTTTACTTCCTGTTATATGTGTTTTTCATCCCAACAATGTCAATAAAATAATGAAATGCATTCAGTGAAACTGAATTCTGATTGCCACATTGGCTGGTGACCGAAAAAGTTGATTTAGAACCCTGCTCCTAATCTGACGCAGTTCAAGCTTAACATCTTCTAAATTTGTCCCATAGGAATTCGCCAACATAAGAACAGCCTCCTCACTGAGAAAGCTAGGACTTAATGGATTAAAGGCCTGTACGGCTTCCATGATTTGACGGTTAATTTCCAGTCTCCCTCTGGTTGGCTGCCCTTTTCATGAAAAAAGTTATGATGTCCTGACCTTTCCTCTTCATTTTTGGGCCCTGAATTTGCAATATTGCTGGTAGTTTGGTTTGAAAGAGGATCTGATATATGAACAGTGCAATCATTTTGATTTACTTTACTAACTGACATTTGAATGGTAAGTTCAATAGGCTATGGTCTATTGGAACCCATTAAATGTGTGTGTGTGTGTGTGTGTAAACACTTACATTGAGATGGATAAAAAGTCCAACTTTAATTTCTTCAAAAAGAAAAGAAAAACTGCATTCAGAACATTCAGAATGTTCATGACATATTACCCTTCAGAATGACAGATAATTTTTCTAAATGGCCAATTGAGTATTTCTAATGGCTTGTGTATCTATTAGGTTCACATACAAAACATTTTATACCAAAGCTAGACTGACTAGCTAGCTAAAGATAGGGTGGACAAAAAAACGCAAACTTTTTTTTAGTTCACTGTACTTGACGGAAGAGTACCTAAAAACAGCTTTTTGTGAGAAAACAATTAGGGGTATCTAAAATCTGATTCTGGATTAGTTTAACAGTTAGGTTACAAACTTAATAAAAATAAAAATGGAGAAAAACTGCTATTACATTTTCTGTCAGTCCACCTTACTGTAGTAAAGACGTTAGTAAGACGTTGGTCAGCTAACAGTGGTAACTTTAAGGCTAGCTAACTACAATAGTTAGTAGTTACAATCTCGGTTTCCAGAAACACATTTTTTGTAGGTCCAATCAGCGAACAGAGGGAGTGGCTGAGAACGATGACGTTAATGTCGTGCACTTGTTTGAGTAGTTCTGTAATGGCGGCGGAGAAAGATGCGAGCGAAACTGTTCTGCGGTTGTGGCAACGCTGCCGAGTATAGGTTAAAGCCGGAGCAAGAACATTCCTTGCTGAGTTTTGTTGTTGGCCATGATGTTGTGGCCCTCCTCCCCACGGGGTTCGGGAAAAGTTAGATTTTCCAGCTACGGCAGCTAGCTCCGTTATAGTAGTGGTGAAGGAGTTGGCTAAGGCGAACGCTTGCGATTGGTTATGGCAAATCAGAGTGGCTCTGGGCGGATCCAATAGTTTTAAACTTCAACAGAGGACCCGCCTTCAAGGAAGTTAACGTTTGTCAATCGTGAGATCCCAGACCCTCTGTACAAATGAAATGTACGAGGGTCTGGTTAGGACCAGGCTAAGCTTATATGACCATCCATCACAATTTGTTGATTCACTATTCAGCAGTCATTACTGCAAGCCTACACTAGGCTGGTCTCCAGTTCGATTTTGGCTTCTGATCAATAGTTTCTTCACTGGAATGGAGCGGGAGATGGGCTACCACCAAGAGAGCAACTCCGACTCATGGACTTAAAGATTTTAGAACAAGTTACCAAAGAGATCAACAGCTAAAGTAGCAAAAATATAATACCATTCAATAAATTAATAGTATGTTATAGCAGACACTTCTGACAATCTGGGTGGCATGCCTGGGATCTTCAGGCACTCAGAATCTGGGAGAGGATGGTGCCCAGGAAGCGGAAGGACTCCACAGTGCTGACTGGGGAGTCACTCAGGGTGATGGGGGTGAGTGGGGCTGTGTCCTTCCTGGAGTCCACAACCATCTCCACTGTCCTAAGAGCACTGCCCTAATGGGAGTCAGATGGCTGAGCGGTGAGGGAGTCGGGCTAGTAATCAGAAGGTTGCCGGATAGATTCCCCACCGTGCCAAATGGCATTGTGTCCTTGGGCAAGGCACTTCACCCTACTTGCCTCGGGGGGAATGTCCCTGTACTTACTGTAAGTCGCTCTGGACAAGAGCGTCTGCTAAATGACTAAATGTAAATGTAAGAGCATTGAGCTCTAAGTTGTTCTGGCTACACCAGGTCACCAGGTTGTCAGCTTCCCACCTGTAGTCAGACTCGTCCCTGTCAGAGATGAGCCCAATGAGGGTGGTGTCGTCCGCAAACTTCAAGAGTTTGACAGATGGATGACTCGAGGTGCAGCTGTTGGTGTACAGGGAGAAGAGCAGAGGAGAAAGGACGCAGCCCTGAGGAGATCCGGTGCTGATGGACCGGGAGTCAGAGACTTGTGTTCCCAGCTTAACACACTGCTTCCTGTCAGACAGGAAGTCTGTGATCAACCTGCAGGTGGAGTTGGGCACGTTCAGCTGGGAGAGCTTGTCCTGGAGAAGGGTGGGGATGATGGTGTCGAAGGCAGAGCTGAAGTCCACAAACAGGATCCTGGCGTAGGATGCTGAGGAGTCCAGATGCTGTAGGGTGAAGTGGAGGGCCATGTTAATGGCATCATCAACCGACCTGTTGGCTCTGTAGGCAAACTGCAGTGGGTCCAGGAAGGGGTCTGTGATGGATTTGAGGTGTGCCAGCACAAGGCGCTCAAAAGACTTCATTACCACAGAGGTCAGGGCGACGGGTCTGTAGTCATTAAGTCCTGTTGGCCTTGGCTTTTTAGGCACAGGGATGATGGTGGAGGACTTGAGACAGGCTGGCACATGGCATGTCTCCAGGGAGGTGTTAAAGATGTTTGTAAACACAGGAGACAGCTGGTCAGCGCAGTGCTTGAGGGTGGCAGGAGAGACAGAGTCCGGCCCAGCTGCTTTGTGGGGGTTCTGCCTCTTGAGTCTGTTGAAGTCTGTTAACTTCAACCTCCTGAATGGAGAGAGTCGTCACAGTAGAGGTGGGGAGGTGGGAGGCCTCATGGATGGGAAGGGGTAGTTCAGGACTGTCCAATTGTCTTTCAAATCTGCAGTAGAACTTGTTCAGGTCATTGGCCAGGCGGGAGTCGTTGGTGGAGTGGGGGGCTCTGGGCTTGTAGTTGGTGATTTGCCTGAGTCCTCTACAGACAGAAGCAGAGTCGTTAGCAGAGAACTGACGCTTCAGTTTCTCAGAGTACAGTCGTTTAGCCTCTCTCACCGCCTTGCTAAACATGTTCTTTGACTCCTTGAATCTGTCTCTAGCCCCACTCCTAAAAGCTTCCTCCTTCTCTGACCTCAACCTTCTCAGCTCTGCTGAGAACCAGGGCTTGTTGTTGTTGAAGCTCACCCTGGTGCGTGTTGGTATACAGCAGTCCTCACAGAATTTGATGTATGATGTCACAGCCTCAGTGAGTTCATCCAGACTATTGATAGCAGTCGTGAACATATCCCAGTCAGTACAGTCCAAGCACGCCCGCAGATCCTCCATAGCCTCACTGGTCCACTGTTTTGATGTCCTCACAACAGGTTTACAGAGCTTTAATTTTTGCCTGTATGCAGGAATCAGATGGACCATGGTATGGTCAGAGTGGCCCAGTGCTGCACGAGGGACGGCGTGGTAGGCTCTACTGACTGTAGTGTAGCAGTGATCCAGAGTGTTCTATTCTCTGGTTGGGCATTTGATGAATTGTCTGTATTTAGGGAGTTTGTGGCTGTGATTACCTTTGTTAAAGTAGCCGAGTAAAATAACAAGGGAATCCTGGTTTGCTCGCTCCACACTCAGAATCTGGTCGGTGAGCGTGCGTTGGGCCTCTTTAACCTGTGGACCCGGCGCCATGTAAACTTGGTTAAACGGTTTACAGATTATAAAAGATTATTCCATATCCAGAGAACAATGTTGCAGAATCACTGTCACATCTACACACCAGCCATTGTTGATGTAGAAACAAATACCACCGCCTTTGGTGAGAGTGCAGTGTCCCGATCAGCTCTCATGAGTTGAAACTTGAAAGCCTGCCAGATGCAAGGCGATGTCCGGGATCAAATCGCACAGCCATGTCTCTGTGAAGCACAAAACCGAAGATGAAAGAAAGTCTCTGTTTTTCACAATCAGTAGCTGAAGTTCGTCCATTTTATTGCACAGTCAACGTACGTTGGAGAGGAAAAAACTTGGAAGCACTGTTCGGATTCCACGTCTGTGTAGCCGAACAAGCGCTCCCGCTCGCTTTCCCCTTCTACGGCGTTTCACTGCATGAGCAAAGCCTGGCGCGGCCCTGGCTAGAATTCCCACTAAATCTGCCGCTAGAAGCAGAAAAGTGGGAAATAAGTCTACAGGAGTTGTGGTCCTTATGTTCAGAAGTACTTCTCTTGTTAGAGAACCCCGGAAATCTTGGCAGAACACTGAATTAACAGACAAAACAAGACAATTTAGTCATTTAGCAGACGCTCTTATCCAGAGCGACTTGCAGTAAGTACAGGGACATTCCCCCGAGGCAAGTAGGGTGAAGTGCCTTGCCCAAAGACACAACGTCATTTGGCACAGCAGGGAATCGATCCGGCAACCTTTTGATTACTAGCCCGACTCCCTCACCGCTCAGCCATCTGGCACCTAGCAACCACAGCAGCCCTCACCGGCGCCATCTTTCCACATAGACGGCACTGTATAAAAAACAGGAATGATTCTGGAATGGAAATCATTGCATGGGCTCAGAAACATCTCCAGAACTCAATGTCTGTGAACATAGTTTGCCGCGCCATTCACAAATGCAGGTTAAAACTCGACCATGCAAAGAAGAACCCACATGTGAACAAGATCCAGAAACACTGTCATCTTCTCTGGGCTAAAGCTCATTTAAAATGGACTGAGGAAAAGTGGGAAAACTGTTCTGTGGTCAGACAAATTGAAATGTGAATTTTTTGGGGGAAACCTTGGAAACATCAGTTTAAACATTTGGCTTGTTTTATATGTTCTATTGTGAATAACATAATGGGTTTATGAGATGAGTAAATCAATGTATTTAGTTTTTTATTTTATTTTACACGTCCCACCTTTTTTGGAATTGGGGTTGTATTTACAATACATTTCTTTTACAATGTGACTTTGTTCTAAAATGCCTTTGAAACTTTCGACTTTCCACTAACAGGTCCTTCTATACTAAACTAATATTCAAGAACAATTTTAGCCTACATAATATCTAAATTTGGAACAATAGATAAATATTATCAAATAGAAAATCTTTATTTATAGAAGACTGATGGGATAAAGGAATATGGTCAATTTGACATATTATGGACATAATAATCTTTATATACATAATAACAACTTTTGTAGCAAATTTGAAATAAACAGCTCTCAAAAGATTTATAACACAATTATAAAAAATATCCCTTTACAAATGATTAGACTGATAAGAGAACAAGTTAAATACACAGTGGCAAATCCTATGAGCCTAGGATAAACTTTTTTTAAGGAAGTACTTTTTACAGATACAAATTGCAAAAATACATTTCTGAGGACATGTCTGGTAAATAAAATGCAATCCAAGCCAGGTAAATTGATCTTACATTGTTAATCATCATCTTAAACATCTTACATTCTTATAGAAGCAACAAGTGCTTCTTTACTCTTTGACTGTAACTCACAGTCCAACATGGGAAGTCAGATGGCTGAGCGGTTAGGGAATCGGGCTACTAATCAGAAGGTTGCCGGTACAATTCCCAGCTCTGAAAAAGGATGTTATGTCTTTGGGCAAGGCACTTCACCGTAATTGCCTCGGGGGAATGTCCCTGTACTTACTGTAAGTCGCTCTGTATATGAGTGTCTGCTAAACGACTACATGTAAAATGGCAGCATCGCTACCTTTATGCTATCTAGAGGCGGTTGTGAAAAACACATCAGAGCTTCGCCTCCTGTCTTCTATACTCTTTGGCCTGACCCCGTATTCACACCGGACGCGAGGCTGTTCACACCAGACACACATTTCTCCGCGTGGGTCATCAAGCCTTTCACCTCCTCTGACTTTCCTTTTTCACAACGCTGACATGGTACATAAACATGGCATAGGCTATATTTAGGAAACGTGTTTTTCCAACAGCCGTCGCAACAGTAGTTGCTCTTGAGAAAATGCACTCGGCTACACAGCCGGCAGTTCTCGAATCGATCTCACGGTACTTCGATGGCATACGTCATAGTGACCTAGCCTTGGCGCTGTCTCAAGTCGGACAAAAAGTTTAACCAGCATTCACTGCGTCAAGTCAGCCAGCTGCTGGCTGTCGGTGCAGCTGGCTGTCGGTGCCACTGGCGCTGAATGAAGTCAAACCTACCTATTGACTTGAGACGGAGCTGATGCCACATCACTGTGACATAATGCCATTAAAGTATTGCGAGAGCGATTTGATAGGTCGACTGGGTTAGCTAGCGCAGCATCTCCAGAGTGGTTGCACAAGCTCTGATGACGATACAGCTATTTCATAATTGCCCTCCGCCCCCCTTCAGAGCCACTCTGGGGTTAGGGTTAGTTGTTATTTGTCGCTAATGTTTGATGGTCTTCTGTTGTCAGTGGAACACTGTAGTAACATGAGTGTTGGTGAACTGACTCATCAGCTGGAGGATCAGGTGACCTTGAGGCTGACACTCTGCCTCAGCTGAAGACAAGCCATCAAGTATTGATGAAGAGCAGGTCTGACTGGTATTCAGCTCTCTATTCCTTCTGAGAACCTTAGCTTATGGTGATATGCCCCTGTCTTGTATGCTCTGAACAGCAACCTTAATACAGATAGAAGGACACTGTGTTGACCCCCTCTCTCCCCTTTCTAACCCCTCTCTCCCACATTACATCTTCTCTTTCCCACATTACTCTCTTTCTCTCTCCTAACCCCCTAACTTTCTTAGTGTACCAGTCAGGCTCCCTGAGTTTCTATTGATCAAACAGGGATTGATGGTCCCTGGTGGCTGATTTAGCGCCCCCCATGGCCCTCTCTCTAAAACCAGCCAGGCTCTGATTGAATTAATGGCTGCCTACTCTTCTGCTCCTCCACCTCCTCTTTCCTTCCGCCTCTCTCGTCCTTGCCACCGCATCTTATTGCTCCTTGCTTCATGGCCATGTTTCTCACCATGCCCCTGTAAAACATCTCCACTACATCTTCACAGATCCCCTCAGGTTTTTTGGCATTATAGATTTGTGTTGCACTGTTATGTACATATTGTACTGAAACCTGAATGTATGTCATTGGTTTGATCTGACCTCACATCCACTTCTGCCTCGCACCTCGTTTTTACACTTCCACAACATTCTTCATTCTTTTCTCTCTAACATCTGCACTTTTAACAAACAACTTAATTTGCTCATTCTTTCCCCCATTAGGTCCGGCCATGCTAACAAGGTGTTGCCTCTGACCCTGCAGTATCTCGATTAATCTCTGTCTGTTGCTACCTTGTGTTTGAACAACCCTGTGTTTGAACAATTATAACAATAAAAAGTAACCAATGGCAACCTCTATTGTGAACAGCACATATAAGCTGATATAATAAATGTGTTCAGTCATCATAGCCCCTAATGTGCGAACAAATGTAGGCCTAGGCCACTAGCCTCGCATTTAGCATTCATTACATTTAGTCATTTAGCAGAATCAGAATTAGAATCTTTCCCACACAGTAGGCCTCCACAAATCCATGCAGAAACATGGGTTTAATGATCTGTCCATTTAGCAAATACACTATATTCAAATTCAACGATAAGAGGTCATAAGCCCCCCAAAATTAACTTAAAGACAGGAGCCTATAGTCAACCTAACAGTGACAACTAATAATAAACAAACATAGGTCTATATAACAATTCTTTCAGCAACAATTTGGGCGAGCTACACACACACGTGTGATGTGCACTGCAGTTGACCACCTACAGGCATGCTACGATTGAACAAAAATTCCACAAGACTATAATAATTTCTTTTTCCGAACTGACATGTATTGTGCATCTCTCAAAACCATCGAACTCATAACCTACACACAGGTCAAAATACAAACTCATTATTTATCAATTTCAGACGGCTGAAAATCTCTCTGCCTTAGCACTGCTTAACGGGATTGTCAAGTACTTCAATGTGATAAAGAATGGCATGGTTGGGGAAAGCACATTCCATGTAGTTGTCAATGAGAAATGTTGTGTTTCTCATTTTGTGTTTAGTTCATGTTTTTCCATGCTCAGCTCACGGTACATAGTACGAAGTGTACCAAATTAATCAACCACATCATCGGCCTTAGACAGATTTTCTGAATAGAACTACGCAAGCGCTCTTAACTTTCCGAGCAGCATCAGGGTGACAAAATATTTTTGGGTTCATCACAGCGAATTTCTCAGCCATTCTCCTGAAATCAGCAAAACGATAGTCAAACTGGGAAAGTTTACTCAACGTCTATCCTACTGTACGTCCACTACGTCTCTATGTCATGTAAACAAATTGAAAATGTATATATATTTAATAAAATTGTCTTTTAGTTAATCCCCATGCTTGATGGAGTAACAGGAATGAATGAGACACTAAAACCACCTGATGATCACGATAATCCTTGTTCATAAAACTAGCCCAGGAACACTGCGCCACAATAATAATCTCACCTACAAAGAAGGAATCTGATATATTTGCGAAGAGATTGCACACAACTATATAAAAAAACTATATTTAGTCAAATTGACTCCCATGGATACAATCAACGTTTTGTAGCCAAAGAGAAATTATGAAAAAAAACATAGATCGCGGGGCCCCCTCGGGTGCGGGGCCCGGGGTTTACGGCGCCCCCGCCCCCACCCTGCTACTGGTCTCACGGCCAATGCGTGAGAGTTGGCATGTGTTACTGGGTTGTTTCTGCATCCCTGATAACTTTACTACAATAATTATAAGCTACCCGACCAGTGGTGTTTTTTATATGCAAAAGGTTGGTGGGGCACAAACCATTTCAAAATATATACTTACCGGTAAAGCTACAAAACTCCCTCTTGCAACTGATGTTTATTGTCTTCACGCCTCCGCATCGTCCATTATCAGGTGATATTGGCCACCTCGAAGGGCATTATCCCGCTTATACCATGGTCACTTGCCACTGATTTTTGACAAACATTAATCTATGTTTTCAGGCGTTTTGCAAAATAAATCAAATTTATAGTTCAGCTCATAGAACCAACACCGGCTTTACATTTACATTTAGTCATTTAGCAGACGCTCTTATCCAGAAGTGCCTTCCCCAAGGATACAACGTCATATGCACCGGCCGGGAATCGAACTGGCAACCTTCAGATTACTAGCCCGACGCTCTACCCGCTCAGCCATCTGACTCCCTATCTGGCATTCACTTGGCTGAGCTATTAGCTAAAAGCTAACGTTATGCTAGCAGCATTCAAAGGCAAAAACATTGTGTTGGTTGACAAACAGTAAATATAATTTTGCAGTAAGTTTGACAAGGAGATTTGCTAGCTAACCAGCCATGTAACTGTCCCAAAATCAATATTAAGATTTTCACAAAAGTATCGCCCGTATACTGTATATGCTACAGTACGACTGCAGCCTGTGGAGCGAGTTAAATAGCAAATGGATGTGAGATGACCGCATCAAAGTTGACATATTCTCCTAACAGTAATATAATTTGACAGTATGTTTAACAACATGACTAGCCATCTATCGAGCCATTGTCCCCAAATAAAATATAGACTTTTTAAAATAATTGGCCATGTGTAGAGTTGGCCGCAGCCTGTCTGAAGTAGATAGACTAGCGAGGTGAATAGCGAATGGGATGTGCGATAAGCGGTTACGTGACACTGACACAGTACATTCAGAAAGGTAACATTTTCAAATAGGTTAAAATAAATATTGAAGTCACTCATTGTTGTAAATTACAAGTCAGCTTCTTGTTAAAGTCTTTCAAAGTTGAAAATGGAGGCTTTGGAACACAACGTCATTAGGCACGGCAGAGAATCGATCCGGCAACCTTCTGATTACTAGCCCTACTCCCTCACCGCTCAGCCATCTGACCATCTGAGCCATTTGAGCCATCTGAAGTGCCTCAAAAAGTTAATGTCAAGCCCTGCAGTCCAGTGGCCAGAGATATATGATGACCTGATCGACACTCCAAGTGTAATAGACCCAGGATAAGTTTGTCTTTTGCAACCGACATGCGCAGTTGGGCCTGCTTGACAGTCGTGTGACGTAGGGTGATAATTGGTCTATAAGGCGGGTTAAACACTACTATTGATAGAGCAAGCGGCCCCATTATCGTCCATTCAAACTCGCCAACGTTCCTGACCCCATTATCGTCCACAACCGTTTCTTCCGTTAATTTCTTAAAGAAGATATGCAGCAACAACAAAGAAATTAACTGATCGATGAGTGCACATCTTATATTGCTGCACACTAAATTACAGCTTCTTACTTTAAGATTTGAGTATGTAAATACGCACTCAAACCGTATGTGTAGCATCTGCCTTCCCCAGCATCACATTTGAGCATTTCTCCATTGAAAGTGGTTGGATGGACGATACTGGGGCCCCTTATGCTATATGGGTACATGAAGCACTCAAGATATGTATATTATATATATATATTAAAAATTATTCCAAATGGTGTCTCCAAATGGTGTTAGAGTTTTTGTCATTTTTGGTGTTAGCATTAGCACATTAGCGCAATTCGGTGATGGCGTCACGTTGAGGAGACTAGCCTCAGACTAGTACTAGAACTATGGCAACTGACTGCAACCCACCAGGACGCTTCACTCTCTCGCTTCATTCTCTTCGGACCATCTAACTACATAAAACATTTACACAATTTCTGCAGACTGAAACACTTTCTGTTATGTACGGTAGGCTATTGCAGCTTCGTCCCAAGATCTTTACAGACCGTGCAGCTAATTTAATACTCAACACAGAGGCTTATTATTTGAAAGTGGAATTAGAGGAAATATTATGAAACAAGCCGAACCCCCTTTGATACAGGCAATTCTTTTTTTTTTTTTTATAAATCTTAATTTATTAGACAATGGGAACATTACATCACATCTGTATAAGTAAAAGCAATTACAAGAATGTTTGAATCTCTTCTCTTTGTCTCTTTTTTTAAATCCTTCATATATTTCTGAACTATTGACAAGAACAAGGGATGTATGGGTGCAATTGACCAAACATGCGTACCACAGCTCAATTAGTCATAAGTAAATAAAAGCGAAATAAGTGAGAAACCAGACAAATTCCAGACCAGACAGTTTCTTAAGTGGGGTCCAATCAGTTAGAAAAATAATAAATAAATTAAAAGGAGCAAGCAAAGATAAGTGCACAAAGCGGAAGCACAGACTCTGCCTTATGGAACATTAGTGACCCCTCCATTGGTTACGTTGAGGCTGATCCATTTAGACCATAGCTTAAGAAATGTATTCATCTGCAATCTGTGTGTGAAAGTGATTTTTTCCATCTGATATATATTGTTGACTATCTCTCGCCACTCCTCTATTGTTGGAACTTCAGGCTGTAACCAGTGTCTAGTAAGAGCATTTGCAGCTGATATCAAAACACCAAGCAGATACTTGTTTAAGTACATATTCTCATTAAGGTGAAAACCCAGTGTTTCCCAGTATTAAGACACTAAATTGAAACAGTATTCTAACTTTTAAAACATTTTCCTATGTTCTGTGTATCTCAGTCCAAAATTGTTCAATCGTAGGGCAATCCCAAAATATATGCCAGTGATTGGCTTCTTCATGTCCACAGAGTCTCCAGCATTTCGAGTTTCCTTCTGCAAAATGTATTTTCTGCTTTGGAGTTATGAAGAATCTAGTTAGGCATTTCCACCCAAACTCTCTCCATGTGTGTGAGTTAGTACATTTCCACTGAAATTCACAGCGACGTGCACAGGAATTTTGAAGGGCAGTTGCTCTGGCCTGAAAAAAGGGCCTGCCTACTAATGATAATAATGTAATGCATTACTTCCATCATTTATTCTTATTGTTAAAACAAAATGTTATAAACTAACCATCAGCGGACATGTAGCTTAGTTTTCCTACCCAAAACATTAGCATGTGATAACAGGCTGGTTGTCTGGTAGGCAAGCTAGCCGTCTGATTATTTAGGCTAAACGTGGCAAACTGAGCCTGGATTTATGAAGATTTTAATTGATTTCATAAAACTTGATGATGATTGTTAGTTTGTTATACATTTCTCCAACTTAAAACTCACCTTTTCTGACAACTTCAAAGCAGTTTTTTATCGACACAGAATAAAACAACCGTGACCGTCTCTTAAGTGCAAGAAAAAGCAGGCTGAGGTGGCGGTCACGTGCAGTAGCTACCGCAGAGTAAACAGAGTAGGGGGCATACCCCCCTCCCCCTTGTGACTTCCACTCTCGTTGCCCATAGGCTTATCGATTGGAAGTGAATAAGGCAACTTTATAAAATGTTTCGGGTGGCGATTTTTTAAATCTAGGTCTACATGAAATTTTGCACCTGTTTAAATTCACTATTATTTATTTATTTTCCTCGGAGGGGCACTAAACTCGAGGAGGGCAAACGGGCAGTTGCCCAGGCAACCTTTAGCCATAGCGTGTGTACGTCCCTGAACTGGTCCATTCTTCAGGTGAGATCATTATATTACCTTCATTCTCCCATTTGGTTTTAACGTATTCTGTGGAGTGAGCTTTTTTAGTCATAAAAACTCTATATAGTCTAGATATACTGCCCCTGTTTAGAGAGGAGTATGCCCCTAATAAGATTTCTTTAATCACTGGGTCATCATTATCTACATGATGTTTGATGGTTTGGTCGAAATAGTGAGGTATCTATAGGTATCTGTAAAAGTCATGTTTTTCTAAGCCATGGATCTCTTGAAGTGTTTGGAATTCCTTCAGTTTCCCTCTGTCTGTTATGGAGTAGAATGTTGTGATACCTTTCGCAACCCAGGTCCTAAATTCACCATCCATTTGGTTAGGTTTAAAATCTGGGTCATATGCACACCACTTAAGTACTTTCAGTTTGTTTTGTACGAGTGAGTTACATATCTTAAGCTGGAACTTCATCCATGGGTTTTGAATATAGCTAATGAGCTTTCTCAGGTCAGTATTAGGCCTACCTAGCACTGTTTGTGCAGGGGGTTTCTAATCAGTTGTACTTACATGTCTTTCCATCTTGCTTGGTAATTTCTGTTACAGAGATTGAGAAACGGTTTAATCTGAGCTGAGAGGTAGTAGTCTCTCAAATGTGCCATGCCACCCTTTTCTTTTGACAGCTGTAGAGTTTTGAATATAACTCTAGGCTTTTTACCCTGCCATATGTATCTGGAGATCATTTTATCCCATTCTGAGAGTTGCTTGGTGGAAATTTCAACAGGCAGTGCCTGGAATAGAAATAGTAGCCTTGGGAGAATTTTCATTTTCACTGATTCCACTCTTTGAACAAGGCTCAAGAAGGGGTTAGTGTTCCATCTGTGTATGTCTAGTTTTATTCTTATCATGAGAGGGTCATAGTTGATCTTGACCAGTGATGATATATCTTTAAGGATCACTATTCCTAAATATTTCAGTGTGGTTTGATCCCATTTCAGTTGAAACTCGTCTTGAAGCTGCCTAGGTGGTGTATAGTTCAGTGTGAGTATTTGGGTATATCAAGACATCGTCTGCGTACAAAGCAGTTTTGTGTTGGTCTCCATCTATTGGTATACCCCTTATGCTATCAGTTTGTCTTATCCATTGAGCAAGAGGCTCTATGTAGAGCGCAAAAAATAGTGGAGATAGTCCACATCCTTGCCTGGTACCTCGCTCCAGGTCTATTTTGTCTGTCAGGTATCCATTTATTTAATTATTGCACTAGGATTCTAATATAGGTTGCTGATCGCCCTAATAAAGTTATTATGGAACCCAAGTCTCTCCAGAACCATATATAGGTATGTCTAGCTCACTGAATCAAAGGCTTTTTCAGCATCTAGGCAGACTAGAAGAGCCCCTATTTTGTTTTCTTGTATATGGTTCAGGACGTGTAATGACCGTCTTATATTGTCATGGGTTTGTCTCTGCAGGATAAAACCTGTTTGATCAGTGTTTATAATCTGTGGGAGGATCTTTTCAACTTTCTTTGCAAGAATAGAAGTATATAGTTTGTAGTCTGTGTTAAGTACTGAAATAGGCCTGTATGATCCACATTCCAATCTATCTTTTCCCTCTTTGGGGATGACTGAGATGGTCGCTTCCCTCCAGGTCGGTGGGAGTTTTCCATCTTTTAAGGCTGCATTAAAGGTGTTCAGCAGAGTGGGTATCAGTTCTGATATGAAGGTCTTGTACCATTCAGAGGGAAACCCATCTGGGCCAGGCGATTTGTTAGCCTTTAGTCTGGAGACTGCTTTATTCACTTCCTCTTCAGTTATTTCCGCAATCAAATTGTTGCTTTGTTCTGATGACAAGACAGGTAACTTCAGGGATTTCAAAAAACCTCTAGTTTGATCCTCTTTTCTCCAAATGTGGCTGTGCATATAGGTGTTTATAGTAGTTTTGGAAGGCCACTTGGATGTCTTTTTGTTTATATACAGTACTTTTAGAGACTGGCTCTAATTTTATAAATAGTGCTATCTGCTTGTTGTTTTTGCAGTTTTCTTGCTAAAAGCTTTGCAAATTTGGGACCACTCACATAATATTTTTGTTTTGTATAGATCATATTTTTTTGTATTTAATGTGTGTATAACCCATCCGATACAAGCTATTCTAACTATGTTGTCACCGGCAGTATTTTCTCAGTAGGCTACCATCTGCTAACTGAAAATATGCCCCCAAACACGTAGCTAAATAAGCTTTACATTTATTTAGGGGGAAATGGCTAATTCACAAGAAGTTTGCCGGAAGTGATCATTTTCTAGCCTGACGTTAGAATATGAGTCTGATACCGTTCCGTTGGGCTGTGAGTATGGGGCGTGTTTCAAACAAACCCCGAAAAAAATGCTTCTTCGCTCAATTGGATAGACCTACAACCAATCAGAGCAACGAGGTATGTTGTTTGTTGAAAACGAATTCAACCCAAGCGCTATTTGGTGACGTGGTTGATTACGTTACTGTTGATCATCTGTCCATCATCGTATAAAGCCCGCCCTGACAATTTGATTGGTACGAAAAGCTCTTGTTCGGGTATAGTTTTTCCCCGACCGAGCAACTCAAAAAAACAAGTTTTTTTGTGGGCGGGGCTAAGTTCGGCTGGCACCCAGGCTAATCATTTTCAGTAAAAACCCAAAAGCGACTATTTATGTTGGTCTCAGTCTAGAGCCCTGCATGGAGACGCTGAATTGTTCTACGAGCAAGCTATCCTAGCTGCTGTTGCTATACAAACTTCACTGAATGTGCCGGAAATGAAAAATGTTTCTTTTGACAGCGACGCACCACACAAGCTTAAGTTTAAATACATTATTTAATGTGACATTACTTACTGCACATGCCAGTGCAAGTAAAATAGCTTTATTGGTGGCCAAGCCGCGAAGCGGCGAAGCCACCTTAAGTGTTTCTACGTATTCTTCTTCTTATTATTATTATTATTATTATTATTACACATCTTCTTCTGCCATGGGAGTCTATGGCAGCCCCTAGAACCAATTGGTCAGAAGTTGTGAATTTTGGCACACTATTTGGGACCAGTCCCCTCATCAATTTCACCAAGTTTCATGTCTCCCATTCCAACCATCTAGCGCCACCAATGGGTCAAAGTTGAAGGTGTGTTTACACATGTTACTTTTGAACCATATGCCCCATTGTCCAAAATGAGGTATCGTTGGATTCCCTGGATCAAGACGAGTTCAACGCACTCTATGACATCATACCCAGTTCTATAGATTCTCCGCCATTTTGAATGTAAAGGAAAAGCGTTTTTTCGCTACTCCTCCTACAATTCTTGTCGAATCTTCTTCAAAATTGCCACAGATGATCTTCAGACCAAGCCTCACAAAAATTATCCCCTGGAGCTTTGATTTTCGCAACCGTTTGTTATATACAGCCACATCAAATTTATGTGGCTGAATTGATGTGGCCGCCATTTTGAATATAACGTTTTTTCGCTA
Source organism: Hypomesus transpacificus (assembly GCF_021917145.1). Taxonomy (NCBI): domain Eukaryota; kingdom Metazoa; phylum Chordata; class Actinopteri; order Osmeriformes; family Osmeridae; genus Hypomesus; species Hypomesus transpacificus. The sequence continues at coordinate 5,672,085 of NC_061070.1, read as the reverse complement.
CCTCTCCTATAAGGTTTGTCCAATCTTCACCAAATTTGGCACAGATCATCTTCAGACCAAGCCACACAAAAGAAATCACATGTTTTTTAGACTTTCTACACTCGACTGGAACAGCCAATCAAAGTCATCAGCCAATCAAAATCAAGCAACCAAGCCACCATAAAAGAAGTGAGGTCATATCTCAGCACCTCTTTACGGCATTGACAACAAATTTGGTATAGGGACGAGGGACCCTGTTCTAAAGAAGTCCAAAATAGGTCATGCCATTTCACCTCTAGGTGGCGCTGCAATAGGCAAACATTTTCAGACCAAGCCTCACAAAAGACATCACATGGCGTTTTGATTTCTGCAACCGTTTGTTAGTTACAGCCAATCAAATTGAGCAACTGATCCGGAAAAAGGAAGTGAGGTAATATCTTAGCCAAGCTTTGATGCATTGACTCCAAACTTGGTGTATGGACTCAAGGCCCTCTTATTAAGAGGTTTGAGACAGGTAGTGTCATTTGACCTCTAGGGGGCATTACAATAGGTAGGATTGTGTTTTGACCAATAACTGTTGATTTGTTTGGCGTATTTAAGCAATTCCTATGTCTCGTGATATCTTAGGAGATCCCGCGTCTGATGCATGTTAACGCGTGATACCAGACGAATTGATGAGACCGCCATTTTGAATGAATGAATAAAACTTTATTCCTTACTCCTACACAATGTATCCAATATTCACCAGATTTGGCACAGATTATCTTCAGACCACAATCACCTTGCCATGTAAAAATATGACTGAATTACAGCTGTTTAAACTCGGGCCAAATCTGACCATGCGTGCCACAGGAGAAACGGCTTCCTTTTTGTATTCAGTAACTGTACACAGCAATTCCCAGTGCTGATAATGGCTCACTGGGATAGACTGGCTCCGTTGAAGTGCAAGGTCGTAGGTTCGAATTCAGGCAAAGTCTCAGGCATGTCATGATACTGGTTTATCTGTTTAGTGAAGCCAGGTATGTGACAGTAGCTGTTGATCAGTATAATCATAATGGCCACGATAATGTTTCATTCTCAGGGGATTTATACTCATGAAGAATCCGATTTATTGTGCTTTGTAGATATAGTGAATCTACATCTAGCCAGTGCATCGGATTTCTTGCATCATAACTTCTGAACAGATTTGTCATAAATCACAAGATTGGTCTCTTCTGATTCTACGTGGCATACCAAGTCGAAATATATCACATTGTCCCGTGTCCACCATTTTGGGCGTCGGCCATTTGGAATTTTCATAAAAACATACTTTTTTGAACTCCTCGTTTGCCGTTGCTCCTATTTTCATGGACATGTAATCAAATCATTTTCAGACTACAATCACCTCGATTTGTCAAAATATGACTGAATTACAACTTTTTATACTTTGTTCAAATCTGACAACGCTTCCCACAGGAAAAACGGCTTACTTTTTTTTACATAGTAACTGAACACAGTAATTCCTTGCACTGAGCATAGCTCACTGGGATAAGACGGGTTCCTCTGAAGTGTAAGGTCATAGGTTCGAATCCAGCCAAAGTCATCACGCATGTCATGATACTTGTTTATCTGTTTAGTGAAGCCAGGTATGCCACAGTAGCTGTCTAACAGTATAATCATAATGGTAATGATAATGTTTCAATCTCAGGGGATCTATACCCAAGAAGAGTCAGATTTATTGTGCTTTACAGATATGTGTCCTCTAACCTCTAGGGGGGCGATCCCATGTCTGACACATGTTAACTTGTGATACCAGCCAAATTGATGCCGCCATTTTCATTAATTAATAAAACGTTTTTGTCCTACTCAAAATGTATCAAATATTCACCAACTTTTACACAGATTATCTTCAGACCACAATCACATTGACAGATCAAAATAGGACTGAATTACAGCTGTTTAAACTTGGGACAAATCTGACAACCGCTTGCCACAGGAAAAATTCTTTATATTTTTACGCAGTCACTGAAATCTGATTTCCAGCACTGAGAATAGCTCACTAGGATAAATTGGTGTCCTGGCAACGTCAGAGGTTCAAATCCAGCCAAAGCTGACAAGCTTGTCATGTCTCTGATTCTCTGTTTAGCGAGACTATAAGCCACTGCAAAGAAAGCCAGGTAAACCGCAGTCACTAGATGTCGAAAGTTTCTTCTGGGTCATCTGACCTGCTTGGCCACCACATTGCTGCTTGCAGCTATATTTTGTATTTATTTTTTTTACTTGTCCAGCGGGGCAAGTACATTTCTCTTCCACTTGCCCTACAAAAAACTCCACTTTGTTAGCTCTAGTAGTAGTAGTAGAAGACATCCTGCTAGCTATGGGCTAGCTATGGGGTAACTTGCCAGTCCCACCTGTAAAATCCCCCCAAGATCATCCCTAATTAAATATTTTCCTGGACGTTGTAAACACATTTCCGATTAGATGTCCCACGTTTTGATGGTACTAGCAGAGCCCATATTAGACATTCTCTGGTACTAGCCTAGTGTTTATTTCTTATCAATTTCAATGGTTTCAAAGCGGGCTTTGGTCTGTCGTCTCCCCAACGTGACATCATGCAATGCATTGTGGGGGAAGGAAAAATGATTGCAAAAAGTAGCTACTTTTTCATATTATATTACGTTTTGTGACACCCAACAACATCAAATACAATAGATAACAGTTTAAATATTTATTACCAACAACCAAATAGCGTAAATTAATTGGAAAAATAAACCTGCCATATGGCCAACAAACAGCATGGCTCTGTCAGGCCAAATAGTGTCCTAGGCATAGATATATATAAAAGCTAGATGTCTTATGTCTAGATGTCTTAGGTGTCTAGAACGTCCGCACATGGCGGCCATCTTGCTACAGTCAACTCGCTCATCCATAACGTTGTGTTGGTGCTACATGTACTTTTTCAAGGCAGGGACCACTGAACATGAAATAAAATCGTAACACAAATGATTGTGATGAGTTGAAATGTTTCAACTTTATGTAAGTGAGGAGCGTTAAACGCTAGTGTTGGCCAATCGGATTGGTTTCTTGTTTCTTGTAACGTAGCAACCGTTGGTCATGGTAAACATTTGTAGGTTTCACAGTTTCAAGATGGAGGAGAAATGTGTGTGGCTGCACACCCAGTCCTGTTCAGAACAAAGTTACGCAATGTGACAAGCCTGAATTGAAAGATTACATTAAAATAATAATGCATGGTGCAGGGTTGCGGATGTTGTCAGTGTTCCTGGTGTGTTTTTATACTTTTAAATTCAGTCTCGTCACATTACGTGACTGTTCTGTGCCACTGCTATTGTAGACTCACGGTGTTCCGTACAAACCTGGATGTATAGCGACTTTAAGTGAAGCTGCAATGGTCCAAAATAAGGCTACAGCTAATGTGATAGCATCGTAGTTGCTGGAAAACGCCTGGCAACTTTCTGAGCTGAGCTGAGATGTTGAACCAATAATATACGTCAAAATATAAAAAAAATGTGACATCCGGCATTGTTCGGAACATCATGACTAGCTCATGGTGTTCCGTTTTGCAATATTATTTAACTCATGGGTTTCATAACCAAACAATTCACTTAGATTTGCCTTTGCTTCTGAAAGGCAGCGCATTTAACACAGTTACACTTTGCAACTTACACATTGCACGCAGGGATTCAGGGATACTTTATGGGCACACAGTGGTAGCTCCTGTGATTCTAGAGGTTACCCCTTACCTTGAATATGAGTGTCAAAATTAAAGCTGGTGGAAAGTTGGTGTCCATCACAGGATTCTCAATATTTCTCAAAAGTTTGGCGTGAGATTACCATTGGCTACCCATCAACGTTTGTGTACTGAAATCCAGCAGACGGGGGGGTGCTCTTGTTTCTGATTGTCTGGTAGGTGTCGAGGTGGCTGGTAGTCCGTCTCCATAATTGTATTCACTCTTATTTCCATAGCTATTGTGGTCTCAAAGTAGCATAACTACATATCCTACACATACATATAGAATTGTAAGTCAATTGAAGCCCTGCCTTCAACAGAGAACTGTGAGATGTTGTGTTTCTAAATATATTGGGACCATTAGCTTCCCTGCATAAGAACAGGTACTGACAGGAGGCGCGACGAGAAAGCTGATCTATATGCCTGCAAAAAAACTAATTACATAAAAATTGATATTAGGGAAAAAGATTGAACTGTTGAAACGCAGAACATATTTAAAAGCATTCAACAGAACTGGGTAAAAAAGTGCAAAATAGCAAACATATATACAAAGATTTCAGTGCTTAGGAAGCCCTTGTAACAGTAGCAGTCCCCTGCTGGCACACTGGCAATCCCCAAATAAGCGAGGTGGAACCAGAGCTCGCCAAGTTCACTGTACCCACTCATTGATGGCATTCTCCTCACCTGCCTCCTCATCTGAGGGAGGGGAGGGGATAGGCTATGGCAGACAGCACAGTGTCCGCCAAGCTCCTCCTCTACTGCCATCTGCCTCTCCTTCCCTGCCCTCTTCCTCTCCTTTTCTTCCCTCTTCCTCTGGGCCTCCTCCCTCTTCCTCTGCGCCTCCTCCCTCTTCCTCTGCGCCTCTGCCTGCCTACGAAGCCGAGCTTCCTCCCTCTCCTCTTTCGCCTGTCGGACCAGCAGCTCATGGTACTCATCGCTGGTGACGACCCGGCATTAAAATGTCTCCCCACTTTGCGCACCAAAGGATTGGTTTGAGCAGATTGATGGCAGGTGCAGGTTGGGCAGCAAGGGGTTGCTGCAGCAGAGGCTGGGCCGGTGGAGGGGGCTGGGCAGGTGGTGGTCGCCGTGGAGGGGGCTGGGCTGGTGGAGGGGGCTTGCCGGTGGGGGTCGCCGTGGTGGGGGCTGGGCTGGTGGTGGTTGCCGTGGAGGGGGCTGGGCCGGCGGTGGTCACCGCGGAGGGGGCAGGTCTGACTTTGGTCAGCTGAGGAGAAAATATGAGAGTTACAAAATATTTATTATAATCTAAATTCAGATTGATTTATTATTCATATTATTACCATGGTCTTGTCGTAGCCTTCCCTGTTGGGGGAGGAGGTCTGTCCCCCTGAAGGCTGCCCTGATGTTTTCTGGCTTTGCAGCCTTAGGAGACTTAGGCCAAGTCTCCTTAAGTAAGTAAGTAAGTAAGTAAGACTTTATTTATATAGCACATTTCATACAGGAATTGCAAGGTGCTTTACATAAAATCAACAAAAACAATAATACAAGTGATAAAAGTAATAGATCTCAAACATATAACAACCCAGACAAGCCGCACTCTATCTGCGGTCTCTCGAATCCATCTTAGATCCGAGCTGCCACTTGCAGTTTCCACACACATAACAACCCAGACAAGCCGCACTCTATCTGCGGTCTCTCGAATCCGTCTTGGATCCGAGCTGCCTCGTGCAGTTTCCAAACATATAACAAACCAGACAAGCCGCACTCTATCTGCGGTCTCTCGAATCTGTCTTAGATCCGAGCTGCCACTTGCAGTTTCCACACATATAACAACCCAGACAAGCCGCACTCTATCTGCGGTCTCTCGAATCTGTCTTAGATCCGAGCTGCACTTGCAGTTTCCAACCACAAAACACATGCACTCTTGCACAGTCTTTGTGGTTTCTCAATTAAAAAAAATCTAAACTAAAATAAAGTAAAATTATAATTATAATAATAATAATAAAAGCTACAGAATAACAACATACAATAACTCAACAAAATTGATAAAATGTAACACATAATAGTGCAAGTCAAACACAAGCCGCAATCTTTGCGGGAATACAAAGCAAATCTATAAAAACAATAATATAACTACTACCAGTTGTAAGGCCCTTCTGAGATAAAAATTAGTTAAATGGTTTGGTAAAAAGGTAGGTTTTAAGCTGTCTTTTAAAAATGTCTAGCGTATTTGCTTCTCTGATATTTATGGGTAATTTGTTCCATAGTTGGGGGATAATTGGCAAAGGCAGCATCACCAATCTTCTTATGGCTGCTTCCGGCGACCTCTAATAGGCCTGCATTTGATGATCGCAGTGTTCTAGCTGGTGTGTAGTTTATAAGAGAGTTAGCAATGTAGCTAGGTCCTTGTCCGTGTAGAGCTTTGTATGTGAGGAATAGGACCTTAAAGTCAATTCTGAAGGTAACAGGGAGCCAGTGTAAAGTAGCTAGGAACAGGACTAATGTGTTCTCTCCTTTTAGTTAAGGAAGGGGGGGAGTTTTTTTTCTGAAAAAAAAACATCCCCTCTCACCAGGCCAAGGCGGGCAGTATCCCGGTCAAATATCCTCTTCAGAGGACCAAACACCCCCTCATCTAGCAGCTGCATGACATGGGTGGTGTGTGCAGGTAGCCACACCACCACCTCCATGTTCTCCCTGCAGTAACAGATGGCTTCCCTGTTCTTGTGGGGTTCTGCCTGGTCCACCACAAGTAGCAGAGGCCTCTCTGGGGGTGCATGTTTTATGAAGGGGCCTATCCACTTCAGTCACAGAGCACTGTCCATATACCCCTTCTCTGATTTGCCATAGATAGCACCAGGTGGGTCTTCTAGAGCATATGGAGCACTCGGGACGCAGCCAGTGAAAATTACGAAGGGGGGTATGTCTGCCCCTGCAGCACTTATGCAAGTGTGCACAGGGATGTGTCCCGGGTGGTCACAGCCTGCCTGTATATATGTATTTTTTAAGGCTGTCAAGCGATTAAAATATTTAATCTCGATTAATCGCATTATTTCACATGATTCATTGCGATTCATCGCGATTCATCGCTATTAATCGCAAACTATTTAATCTGTTAAAATGTTACCCCAATAAATGATTTAAAAAAACAAAACATTAATAGGGTGTATTTAAAAACTTCAAATAGGCCTAACTGGATGATCATGTCCATATAAGAAGTTCAGATGGAACACAACTTAAATTGTGAGGGAGTTTTATTCACTCACAAACTATACTGCTGTAGCTATAATAAACATCTACAAAATGTGACTTCTAGAAAATAAAATACATTTAAGACATGTCTCATGGCCTACTACAATATCCTGCTCCATAATATTCAAATCTCACTCAAACATACTTCAGATACTTAAGCAACCACAGTTTACCTTAATATTGAACAAGACAGTTTCTATTTTGTTTAACTCAGTCAGCTGCTTGCTTCTTTTGCGAGTGTTGTCTGCCATTTGTTACAGGAGCAAACGCTGCTACTGCTACAGTGCTAACGCTGCTGCTGCTAGCTGTGTGCTTTGCTTGCATGCGATAATTTAGGCTGGAAGTACTCCGGTGATAACTAAACTCAGCCTGACAATCAGTACACACAGCCTTAGTTTTGTCAACCGAGCCGTCTCGCAACTTCTTGAAATGGAACTTCCCATCTAAAAGCCCTTTATCCATCATTCAGCTACCGTCGGCAGTCGAAGTCATGTGACGACAGGCGATTCCCAGGGTCAAAAAGAAACCTGTGTGAATGGCAAAAAAAAATTGTCGCGTTAAAGTGAGATTGCGTGACAGCCCTAGTATTTTTCCTTTCGGCGCCAGCACCCACTCCCTAGACTTCGGTTTGACCCCAAACCCCATCTCATCTGCGTTGAAAACCAAATGAGGTTTTGAGCGGAAGCCGTGCTGAGTGAAAACGGGCTCGTATAAATCTAAAAAACCCATCTATGGCTTCCTCGTTGGCCGAAATGACCCTGGCCCTGTCTATGTGGCTGGGGATCCTCGTAGACAGCTCTGGGTGGCGAACCCGGAACCGTGACCACCGATTATCGCTCAGGCCCCGCTCCAGATTTACAAGAGATGCCCTCCCTGAGGCCTTCACAATCTCTAAAGCGTAAACTTAATGGTGGCCCGGCTTAATGGCCACCCATGGTCTGCCATCCACATGGCATATCTAATCAGCTCATCTTCTTCCTCTGGAGTGATGGCCAGGTTGGTGTGGGGCCTATGGCTGTATTTCCGGTCACCCACGGAACACCGTGATTAAAAGTTGAAAACGGAACATCGTGAGTCTACAGTAGCTTGCTAGCCCAGCCAACACACGACTGGTTGAGTGACCGGTGGCGTAAAATGTAGTCTACTGTAATCTTGCACAAGTAAAATATTGTGTATTTTTACACAAATGTTGCACGTTTGGCCATGACTACAACAGTGACCTTAGAGAACTACAACTCTTTATTAACTTGTCTAACACGCCCCCGAGCGTGGTGTACTGTGGGAAAGCAAGCGATGCAGAGCGTTAAAAAACGCTGTAGTGGACACGTAGAGTAAAAAATCCTGTTCTGTCAGACCTTAAATTAGGATTGGCACATGCATTATTTTAAAGAGTTTCTCCTAAATCGGCAAGTAAGCAACTACTTCAAGCCTTAAAATGTTTTGTGAATATGGCCCCTGGTCTGTTTAGGGAATATGGACTTAATTGCAGGAGGAGAGTGGAGGAGAAGAGAAGTCAGGGTAGGCAGAAACGGAGAGAGGGGGGACAGAGAGAGAGAGAGCAAGGAGGAAACAGAGGGGGAATGCATATACAAAGGGGGGCAGAGAGAGATGGCAGGGGTATAGAAAGAGAGAGAAGGATGATCCTCCTAGCCCATCACTCTTGTCAAAAGAGCAGAGATGGAGAGCAGGGGAGGAAGGGAAGCTGTTAATATGCTCTGTATCATTCACAACAGTAATACTGGCATCACTTGCTGCTAAATAGCATCATTTGTCAGGGGAAAGGGCTGGGTACCTCGGTGGTACAGATGAGCACCAGCAGTCTACCTTCTCTCTACCCAAAAACACACACACACTATACACGCTACATGTTTACTCACATTCCCTACAACTTTAAGTAGTTACTATAGTAGCATGCATTCTGCACATATCATCCATACTCTTACACTTGCACATATGAGAGTTCCTTAATGCTTTGCTACTCACGCTCAAAGCTAAGAACCCTTAGAGCTAATGTAAACAATCCATCACATTCACTGTTCCTGTGCAGTTAATCTTGCACAAGGTTCTTTTTTATCATCCTTTGCTGTCCCTTACATGACTATCTGTCCACACTGGACATCACTGATCCAACTGACGAGTTGTAACAAGAGTGTGTTACACTGCCAGGGTAGTGCCTGTGTGTGAAGGATTAAAAAAATATATATATTGATGGCAGTGCAGTAAAATGCTTGATTTGCACCATCTTTAACCAAATTATGGTTATTATAATTTATAATAACTTTAATATAATTATTCACATTGAAAGCGCCCAAATTAGCATAAATCTCATTAGACTCAATAGAGGGGTTCATAAATCGTGATACTAATTAGTCTCTTTTTTCCAGCCTTTCAGGGCAAAATGGAAAGTATTAATAAAAGGCAAGAGGTGTGTGTGATTGTGGATCCTAATTGGTCATTGTGTTAAGCAGTCAGGGCTGGAAGTGGCAGCCTTGATTTAACTAGGCTTCACCTTCACTGTCTAATGGACTACCAACACCGTCAAAGAGAGGAGGGGCTAGAGAGAGATTAATTGGATATTTTAGTGTAGAGTGTTGTTTGTGTGGTTTGACCTCTTAATATCACTTCATTTCCATCTGTATGTCCAGTGTATGTGTTTGCATCTCGGACTCCTCTGTTGCCCCAGGCACTGCCCACCTTGACACATCTGTCCGGCATGGTGGATTAGCTAACCTGGCTGGGCTACACCTGTGGGTTTGATTAGCCAGCCTGTCTGTCCCACTTCTAGGTGTGATTAGCCAGCCTGTCTGCCCCACCTCTGGGTTTTATTAGCCAGCCTGTCTAGACCCCCTGTCTGTGATGAATGAAGCTTCTGAACCGATGCAGTTCCAATTAAAATCGCCATGCTATTCTAACCCCAGCTAGGGAGTGTGGGTGTGTTTGTGTAACTGTCTGTGTACACTTTGTGTTTTCTGATATACTTTTGTACAACCAGGTCATAGAAGTGTTTTGCGTGTTCGTGCATGTATGTGTGTACATGTGCATGAACATTTGCATCTTACATTACGCAACCACCACTCAGAATGGGAAAAAGATGACTAGATGACCTGTGTGAGCATGTGTGTGTGAACTCTGACCCCTGTTGTGTTGCAGGTACATCGGTGACCCAGCTGAGGGCGGAGGATGCTGATGGGGAGCCCCTCATCTATGGCGTAGTGGGGGAGGAGGCCATGAGGTACTTTGCTGTGGAGAGAGACACGGGGGTGGTTTGGCTCCGACAGCCTCTGGACCGCGAGGTGAGGACTCGCACACACACACTCGCACACATGGGTATACACATTCACACACACCTACACACTATGGGGCATATTCCGTGCCCTGGTTTATATGCAAAGGGTTCACTAGCGCCTGCATACGCCTGCATGATGATATCAAGGTTGGCGGGGGGGGTGGGGGCCTTGCCCGGGGCGCCAAATGTGCTAGGACCGCCACTGCATATGAACAGTGTGTATGTGCCGTTTACACTACACATGACATACGCCTCAAATACGCGAGACCTACGCCTACGTGAACACTACGCCTAACTGTTTGATAGATATCTAGGCGTGCACGCAGGCAGGTGTTGTGTGCTGTACATACCGACACTATTGCGCAGCGCAGAAACCTGCGAACACCTGCCCGCTTAGATGCGTGAGCTATTAAGGCATGGCTTAGATCGCTGTTTCGAAATTTGTAATGTTTTCGAAAATGAATGACATAGGCTATTGACCCAAGACAACTTAATTTGAGGACAAAGTATGCGAAGCACACATGTCACCTGTGCGCACGTGTGCACGCCTTATTAAATGTAATCTGCACAAATTCCGCCTGTTTATACACACATCACATTTTCTATAAAACTGTAAGGTGTAGTATTCATTCCTCGCTTTCTAAAACTCGCCAGAGTAGCCCACGCATAATTCACCCGTATCAGGTACGCGGTGAACGCATTGTGTGTAGCTATGCTGACACTGATTACACCCCATAGGCCCATAATACACAAACACACCCATACTGTACATATGAGGCACATGGAAATTATTTAGATGATAACCTAAACAACCACTAAGGTTATTATTGAGGGACAGATAACAGACTGTGTGAGGAGAGGAAAATAATTGTGAGGCAGGGTTCAGAGTGTAAGCTCCCTGCCATGTAGAAGTGGTCAGTTGTCAGTCTGTCCATGGTAGTACTGTGCTGACGTGTGTGTGTGTCTTCCCCAGACCAAGTCAGAGATGCAGGTGGAGTTCTCCGTGAGTGACAGCCAAGGGGTAAGAGACAGTTCTGCACTGTGATCAAAAGTTGCTAGGCCATGCTATGGCATGTTACATCACATCCTGACACCCCAGCACTTCCCTCAGGCAGATCACACTTCTCTCTCACTCTCTGTCTTTCTCTCCCTCCCTCTTTCTCTATCTCTCCCTCACTGTCTCTGTCGCCCTCTTTTTGTCTCTCTGTCTTGTCTTCTTTCTTCTTTACTCACCCTGACACCTGTCTCACAGTTACTGTTTAACTGCTGTATCACAAAGACATTCTACCTACACAGTGTTATGTGTCATACACAGCTCTCTGTCAAAGCTTGGACTGTGTGTGTTGTACATGTCCGAGTGTATGTTACATAGTATATATATAGAGACGTGTATGTGTGCTTGTCTGTGAGTGTTTTATGCATTACTACACACCAAACTCGTAAATTTACCCCAGGTGGTCAAAGATACGGTGAACATCCAGATAGGAGATGTAAATGACAACTCTCCAACCTTCCACGGCCAGCCCTACACTGTCTTCATCCCAGAGGTAAGGCAAACAACCTCTATCTTAATCGGAGAGTGCTCTCACCCTCTTAACAGAGCAAACACTCCCTGCAGTGCAGTCCTTCCATCTTCTTCCTGCATTCTCTCACTCTTCCCCATCTCCCCTGCCTTCTCCTCCTCGTCCTTTCCCCCCTTCCTGTCTACTGCCTCTCCTCTCAGCTCCTCTCCCTTTCTCCCCCCTCTCCCTCCTGTTCTCTATCCCCTCCCCTTTCTTTGCCTTCTCCCTCATCTAATCCTTGATATGTAGTAATTGGTAGAGTGGAGGGTGGAGGGGTAGACTTCAAACAGGGTCTGAAATCTATCTTGGACAGGCGCACATATTTCCAGTTGTGTTTATACTGAGAGCATAGCCCACTCCCAGTCTTCGCCAAATCTTCAAAGCCACTGCCTTTTTCTCTCCTCAATCCATAAAGTCAAGGAAATAAACAGCAGAAAGAGGAGCAATTTAGTCTGACCCGCCTACCCCACCCACCAGGGAAGGAGGTTTTCATCAGCCAATGGGAGAGCAGGAAATCACTTTTTGGGACTTTTATTGTCCAATTACAAATCATTTTTAAGTTTAGCAAACAATGTGGTTTAGTTAAGGCTTGGATTATAGCATTCATTGTTCCATTTACTTACTTATAGTTATTAAAGTCCCTGTAAAGTGACAATATGTGTTCTGAGTTTGTCACACCACAGAAAAATGTGTTCTAACCACCCAGTCAAATTTGAAAGATGAAAAAAAGGAAAGATACAACATATTGAGATTTAACATAGAAACATCCAGTAAGTAAGTAAAAAAGAAGCATAGTATAAAATCCAAGAAGAAGATAGAACAAGTGATGATGACAGAGAGGTGCTGAAACAGACGTGGTTGAAGGATTGATGGGAAGATGGTAGTGGTGGGGTACGGTGGCCCATGGGTGCACAATACAACGACATTAGCGAAGCAAACAAAAGTTGAAAACACAACAACATTAACACACAACACATTGACATTAACAAAAACGAAACCTTTATAAAACGCTGCATTTCAAAAAACAATAAACTCTTACAACACCACAACATTAAGTGACAACACAACATAATTGGTTCACACCACAACAACATCAGCTGAGAACACAACAGTATTATCCCAAAACACAACAGCATCAGCCAAAAACACAGCAGAGGGGTCCCTTCGTACGTCGCTTAGTACATTGGAGATCAAATGACACATCCAAGATTTCATCATCTTGCTAATCATGATCTGGCTGATTGGGTTCTTCGAACACCCTTGTTGTTTATGATTAGTATAGCTGGATTGAGTTATGCGTTGGTCTAAAAGGAGTTATGTATCGATAGTAGAAACCTTGATCAGCAACGCTGCTGTTGGCTGCTCACAATGGCCAAAAAGCAGAGCCAACAGCAAGAGCTTGCTCGAAGGTTACTCCGAATTTGAAGATTTAAAGATGTTTTTTGATGATTTTTTGATGAAGTGAAATTTAAAATGATTTTTAAGTTCATCACAGACAAGAATGTTAAATTAGGCTTTGAAATCGGGAGAATGCGGTCTTATTTCACTAAAGTATGTTCCCACTGCTCTTCTTGACATTGCCATTCGAACAGCCCTTACTGACTTCACGTAATGCTTACGTCAGCATTATGTCTACTCTTATCTCCCAAATAAAAGTACCCCCCAGACAAATCCTCAAAATATAATAAAAGTACCCCCCGGAATAAAAGTACCCCCCAGAAATTTGCCAAATCAGCACGCAAACTGTGTCCATATGCTATCAAAATGTGTTCCTACCAGTGTAAGTGCGCATCTTTTACTGTCACTTGCAATCAGGAATAGAAAAGGACAGCAAATATACCATTGCTAGGAAAAATAATTCAACACTTATAGTTTGGAAATACATAATCATTGTCAGAAAAATTCAGAATATTTGTCTGGTTACAAATATATGGTAGTACTTTTCCTCAAAAACTTACAGTCAACATGACTGCAACATAACATAAAAACCACTGGAAATACATAGTTATTACAAAGTAAAAAAAAGAGTCTGTCTAGTTACAAACATACATGTACTAGTACTATCACTTTTCCTAAAACAGCTTACCACTACCAAATAAAGCATTGCTAGGAAAATACTTAAATGCCTGTAGCTTGGAAATACATAGTTACAAATCTGTCAAATAACAAACATGCCATGATTACTGGTATACCTCAACAAACTTATAGTAGACACGACTGCCGCACAGCACAATTGCAGGTGCTGTGATATTTCTAATGACATCATCCGCAGCACCTCATATTCCGCGTCTTGTGCGGCATACAATCCCGAACTTGCACCAGTACTAGTTATACCTTTAAAGTATCTACTGTAGTTGAGTTCGCAAATATAAACTAGAGAGGGTACAATTTTGGGGGAAATTGTAGGGTGTGCTTGCTTGCTTCGGTTGCAGGTGGGTCCGTTTTCCCTTCTAGTGATATTGTCAAGCATTTAGCCTACTTTTGGAACAAGCTACTGTAACAATGTCGTCACTGGCAGTATTTCAGATGGAATTGCGATTCAAACAGTACCGTCTGTTAACTGAAAATATACCCCCCAAAACGTAAATACGTTTGACATTAATTTAGGGGGACATGGCTAATCCAAAAGAAGTTTGCTAGAGGCAAGCTGGCTGCTGTTGCTAGCCACACTTTACCGATTGTTTGAAAGCGGTAATACATTTTTTATTAAAGTTATTAATTTTCCTTTTTCACTTTCATATTTTCACAGTTTCACATTTCATGTTTTCAGATTCAACATTTTTTTTCCGGCTTCATTATTATTATTTTGTATTATTATTTTTACTTTTGGCCCCGATTTTGCGTAGGGGGCGTGGCTTCAACTCAGAGGCAGGAATTGTGAGTGACAGCCTAACAAAGAGGCAGAAGACTCGGCAGTCTGCATGGGGTCCGCTCCGCCAACCCAGTCTCATACTTCTGCGTATCAATGACACGGGTTTACACATCTATTTTGCTTGCCATATATACGCCAAATCGCTATTTTGCGTGAAGTTTATACCATTTTGTTAAGTTTATACCCATTCCGACTGCCTCTTTGTTAGAATGTCACTCACAATTCTCGCCTCTGAGTTGAAGCCACGCCCCCTACGCAGAATCGAGGCCAAAAGTCTGAAACTAAAAATTACAATTAAAATTAAAAATGAAACTCAAGAACAAAATTGAAGCCGTAACAAAAGCGTTTTGAATCTGAAAACATGAAATGTGAAACTGTGAAAATATGAAAGTGAAAAAGGAAAATTATTCAAAATTATTCCAAAATGTTATCGACACTAATTTTTTCTTTGAATAGGTTTTATTTTTCAAATTTTTGACCAAAACGTTCATTTTCAATGTCAAACTTTAGTTTTTCGACTAAAGATTTTTTTTCGAATTAACAAGACATTTGGCCCTGATTTAGCTCCATAGTACAGTAGCCTACTACTACACACTGCCAGTGGGCAAGTCGAGTCTGACGGCTAACTTCAAAACAAGACGCGGTCTCACTCAAATTCCAAATTTTACACAAATCACAAAAATATGCTGACCCGCTGGTTGTCTTTGCAATCCCCATATCTTTAAAACACTGCTCTCCATTTTGATGTAGAATTGACCCAGGTACGAAATTAAGAAAATACTCATCAGACGCAGATCGACAACACTGTTGTCGATGAGTGTCAACACCGTCAACGGGGCTCTCACATAGCAAACAAATCAAAGTTTTTACAGCAACCTACATTAAAATCTCACACCCTGGCTGTCTTCACAATAGTCATATTGTCATAACATTTCCCTCTTTCAGTTTTTTCGTGTAAAATTGAACTATATAAAATTACGAAAATACTACTATGACGCTTTATAGCATGGCTGCCACCTAAAAGACTAAGCGGTCTCACGGGCAACCCGCACTCGCTCAAATTACAAAGACTTTCACGACCTAAATCAAAAATCTGAGATTGCAGTTCCACTCAAAATTGCTTTCTCAACAAAGCCCAGAAGCATAGAAATTTCTAAAATTATGTCCTAATTTTCCCCCCAAAAATAAACGTACTGTCTAAAATAAGAACGTACCGGGTGGATTTTTTTATTTTTGTTAACGTACCGGTACGTTTATTTGGGAGATAAGAGTACGGCAACACCCGAGGGACAAAACACCCTTGTCCGTTGAACATAAAAAAGTCTGCTACAGTAGGCTATCCTCAGGATTTGCAAGCTAGCTAAACTTATACTATATCTAAAATAATTTTGTAGACATAATGGATTTTGCCACTAAATGAGTGACTTGGCTTTATTTCTGGACATAGAGATTAGTTAGTTGTTTCGAGTTCTATTGTTGTGTTTGTTTTGTTTTGAGTAATGCTATGGTCTGTGGTTTAGATAATTTGAGTTTTCATCCTGATTAGGAATGTTTTCTAGTTAGATGGCTATCCAAGCTGTCCAATGGGAAAGTGTTTTTGAGCAACCAAACAGTCGTAAGCATTGTTCCGCTCAACGCTAGTCAGCGCTACGGCCCCGTTCAAAGTGCGGCCTATATTCCGGTGTAGCCTGTTCTCCGATTTACAAACACAAAGCTCCCATTCTGGTGGGGTGCAGCTTATAGAAAATGTTGGTTATTTTCCCAAAAATACGGCACTTTGTCTTTGCATCGTACCAGCTGAGTAACAGAATGCAACCGTCTGTGATCTGTGAGGTCGCTGTGACGTAGATAGGTTGGGTTTTTGCCCCGCCTGAACAAAACCTGAGCTGAAAACGGGAGAGAAACTGTTCAACAGTCTAACTCCACATTTCAGTGCAACAAAAATTTTGTGCTTTGCACATGCTTTCAGGAACTCATTTCACACGTAGGATGCACTGAGAAGCAAATTATGGAATATGATTTTACAGCATCTTTAATCAGAACGGCAGGAAACACCTTAAAGTCTGCAAAATCCAGGAGAGAGGGCTGGCAAAAAGTAGCAGACAAATTAAATGTATAGTAGTGACTACGTTATATGTTTTATCGCTTATTAGGCTACCGTAGGTTCCATAAAGCTAGGTCAACGTAGTTCTAACTCAGTTACTATGGTAACTTATGCTTTGAAACTAGCCTGGTCTAATTAGCAGGCTTATTAGCAGGCTAATTATCAGGCTTAAACCGTGTTGTTGCTTACTCATGACAACTTAAGCTCAAAGCACATATAATTGGTTAAGGGGTTACTGCTGTTAAGGATTGTGTAACTGGGTAGTGGAGAATAAAACGAGGTTAACTATTGGACCAAGTTATTTGTAGTTTAATGTAAGTAATGATGCAATCACAAGATACACAATGAAAACAACACACCAGGGGGGTATTCCAGGTAGCGGGTTTAGTGAAAACTTTGAGTTATTTAACCCTGAAAAGAGGCATACTCTGAGTTCCACGTTCCAGAAAGAGAGGTAACGAAACCTTTTGAGAAGTTTCCATGGTAACTTACTCCGTGAAACTAACCTGCTCGCTAGCAGGTTTTCCATGCCAAACTACCCACTTTTTTACCCACGTTTCTACCGATCCCCTCCCACTTTATGAGCCCGATAGCTTTGGCAGACAGGGCATATCATTTCCTGGTTCAGCCGAGCGATCTCGAACAAAAGTTTGCTTAGTTATACGCTGGGAGACGATTTTAAGATTGCGATTTGATGTGCTTTAATTCCCTGATGAAAACCTAATTTAATGTTACCGTTTCCCGTCACAATCTGTAATTTATTTTAGCAACATTCTCAGCCCTTGGGCCTTAGTCGCTAGTGTTACATGCCGTGGACACGCACTCAGAATTGACCAAATATTTTTGGGCACTGAAATAAATGCAAATAATTGAAATTGTATTTGGTCTTCTTCATTGCCTACAAATAGAAATCACAATGAGTAGCCCAGCCTATTTCTATCGGCTATTGTTCCTACAATAGACATGATTCATATGATTTCTACAATTTACATGATGTACCATCCTGAAACTGGTGTTTCAGCAAATCTATTTCAACATTGTAGGGGGTCAATATTGGCCAAACAACCGAAACTAATTCCCCTATGGTTTGAAGGAAGATGGGAAACTGAACAGAGTATTAATATTAACCAAATAATGCCAATACCAATGGAATTACAGTTATTTGACTATTTTGATTTTTTGGGTTAAATCAGAGCAAGAATGGTTAAATTAAGGTTAAAATGTGTTTATCATATTGCAAATGAATGATATCAATGAAGGTTAACTTTTATGCTTACTCTACCATGATTATTGTAAACCAGAGATAGAAAGTAAGAGTGAGGAAGAAGGAGTAGGACAAGCTAGAGCTGAGGAGAACGTCTTGAACAATGCTTCACAATTCCTTAAGAACAACTACAATCACACCAGAATCTAGACCCTTACTTATCAACATGACTAGCAATGCTACAGTAAGTTACACAATGAGATGTGAGAGCCATCAAGTTGAGACTCCAACCAGTAACTCCATATTTTACCATATGAGAGGTGGGGGCAGGTTGATAGCCTTACAAGATCAGCCTTTATTCTTCTGCCCTAAGTACACCATCTCTTGGTCAAAATAGAAATTCAGAAAATTCAACTATTAATATTCATATTGTTCCTACAATTAACATCACCTGTGACCATGCATCCTCTCGCAACTGGTGTTCAAGTAAATCTTTTTCGAGATTAGCCTTTATTCTTCTACCCTAAGTAGGCCTACACCATCTCTTGGTCAGTTTTTGTCACTTTCTTCATGAGGTGCAGTTAGTACAACTAATCTACTTGTAACATGAGATTACCTTAGCTACATTTTACTGTTCCACATGCAAAATTCACCTGCCATTAAATGAACATCTCACTGTAGTGTAAATCTAGGGAGTCAGGTGGCTGAGCGGGTAGAGCATCGGACTAGTAATCTAATGGTTGCCAGTTTGATTCCCGGCCAGTACACATGACGTTGTGTCCTTGGGCAAGGCACTTCACCCTACTTGCCTCGGGGAGAATGTCCCTGTACTTACTGTAAGTCGCTCTGGATAAGAGCGTCTGCTAAATGTAAATGACTAAATGTTGATGTAAATCTGTAAATCGTTTTTATATTCAATATTCTCATAATGTCAGTGTAACTGACAATTACAAAAAAAGCCTGTAAATAAAAGTAGCCTACATGGAGAGAGAACTACCAGTAGCTACCATATATAGTAATTCTCTGCATCCAGAGTCATTAATGTCTCTTCGTCATCTGAATCATCATCATCATCCTTTGATAAAAAGCATTCTGTTGAGGGAAACTGCTACTACAAGTTGTAATAGGCACCAATTGATATTTAAACTTTGTATCATGTCGAATATGATTAAAACCATGGTGACGTCGAGGCTACAGTCACAAGCGTAGCCTATAAGCAAAATCTGCATTACCTGTTCGTAGTATGTTTTTATATGTAATATAACATTGAACATGCTATTTTATTAAGTCCTCCACTTTTTCTCCTGTAATATTAACGGACAGTGGGGTTAAATGTTCAATGTATGGACTGGCTATTGCATTCAAATAGTAAATGCATTGACTCGGCAGCAATTGTCTCCCACGCCAATTGTAGCTAAAGGCTACGCTGCTACAGCCGTGTTGCTTTTTTCCGGAATATGTGCTCAGATTGACCATGAACACGAAATAAAACTTATATCTAAGTGTGGTGAAGTATGACATGGATGTAAGTAACGTAAAGATTACGTTTTTTGTCGTCGGTTGCCATGGTGAATCCTAGTATCGGAGCTCCATAGATGTTGGCTTTTGGTAGTATTCATGCACGTGCTAAACTCAGAGTTGCCGTACTCCGAGTTGAGTTAACAAATTCATATCAGCTTTTCTGGAACCAAATTTTCGGAGTTTCCCATGTTAGAGTAACTCAACTCAGAGTTCAAGGTTGATCTCAGAGTTTGTTAAACCCGCTACCTGGAATACCCCCCAGGATGTTCGTAGTCTAATACAATGAATCAGTCGATGATGCAATAGCTAGGGATGGGACGTATGGCACTGACGCATCGACGCTTGTGTCGCAAAACCAATACGCACAGTTCCAAAAAAGTGTTTTGGAGCTTGTATCAAATGACGAAACTACGTGATAAAGATGACGTTCAAGGCTTCTTGTTACAGACAAATCACACATTGCCAGAGAAGCAGCACCAGGCATCGCTTGAGTTTCTTCCATCGGTCATTATTATTTTGCCTAATCCGTATTGCAATAATTATAAATCTGTGCACTTGTGTTGTGTTATTTTATTTAAATGAAACGTATCATGATAGGACTAGGTAGGTCTATACAGTGCCCAGAAAACAAATGTTGATGATTCGTCAACATTGTCAACAGTAATAATAATTAGTACAAATAAAGTCCCTAGTTTTATTGATAAGAAGACTGTATCGTATAAAGACCGTCCACCCGCATTAACCATTAACACGTAACAGCTTTTTCGGTGGTGTAGCTGGTTAAAGCGTTGTTCGACAACCTATTGTGAATGCGAGTCTGGATTCCCGAGTTCGCGCCCCAGTGCAGGGAACCTCTGAAGATATTCTTTAACTTTTACTGTGAGAAAATGACACAATTCTAACGGCCTACAGATGTATCACAACATGTGTGAGCACTAATATCAGATCAAAATGAATGAATGATGTGGCCTTAATTAAAATATTAAATAACGTAGGGTAGTCTATCGTCGGAGACAACCACTACGCCTCATTCAGCCAGTTAAAACGGCTGCTAGATGACGCTGTTCATTTTGAATGTGCCGATAGTTCGGCTCTTTGGGCCGGCACAATCCGGAAGAAATCTCCAAAGCTTCACAAGGCATTGTTTGCCCATCCATAGCAATAGCAGTCTCACAGAAACATAGTCTCAGAATACAACAAACGAAGGCCTTCATTGAGAAAGTGGTCGTGACAGAGATCAGAGAGAGTTCTGCCCATTCCAAGTTCTGTCTCCCTGTCCTCGGGAGACAGGTCTTGTACCCCCAGAGAGGGAGTGCCTTTGATGAGTGATTGGTCAGAAGACCATAGGGCAGGGATGTGATAGTCCAATTAAATGTCCAGGGCGTTCACGGTGGCACAAGGTGGGCAGTCCAAGGATCTGGTGATGTTCGGAGAGGGAGGGGGCGTAGAAGACCCACAGGTCTACTCAGGGAGGGGGGCAGACAAGACCCGCAGATCTGAGGTAATCCAAGGGAGGGGGGCTCCAGGGAAGGGAGTAGATTGCCCCAAGGCCCGCCTGGTCTACAATCTACCCAGACGCTCCCACGTTACCCCGCTCCTCATCTCCCTCCACTGGCTACCCATAACGGCCCGCATCAGATTCAAGACCCTGGTACTGACCTTCCGAGCAGTGAACGGGACTGCGCCCGACTACATCAAGTCTCTCCTGCAGCCTTACACCCCCACCCGCCACCTACGGTCTTCTTCAGACAACCGCCTGGTGGTCCCACCTCTCAAGACCGCCCGGTCCCAGCACAAGCTCTTCTCCTGCCAGGCACCCCAGTGGTGGAATCAACTCCCCACCTCCATCAGAGACACGGACTGTCTCTCCACCTTCAAGAGAAGGCTCAAGACGCACTTGTTCCGGGAGGACAATGGTACTTAGGAATGGTTTGCTGAACCCAACGCTAGTTTCCTCAAGGTTCACAATGACTCTTGCTTAGACTGTTGCTCTTGTTGGTTAGTGGTAGCTGATTTAAACTGCTGTATTCTATTTTAGTTAATCCTATTTTTATTGCTTTCCTACAGGTACACCTGCACTTAGAGATTAATGTTGTGTAATTTTAACTTGTTTAACTACATGCTCTTATGGTTTCTTCCCTTTAGCACTATTTTTTGGTTGTTCACAATATGTACTTCTTGTTTTTGACTACCCGCAATGCTGTGGGGCTATCTTGTTGTTATTATCAGTGACCTATGCACTTTGTGAAGCTCTCTCTTGGAAGTCGCTTTGGATAAAAGCGTCTGCTAAATGAATAAATGTAAATGTACATTTTCAGGAAAGAATTACGTGTCCGGCTTGGCCGTTCGTGACAGGCAGCTATGACAGTAGTAGCACTGTTTAGCCTCGATTTTAGCAGATTTCTGTGAAACTTGGAAAAACAACATTAACTAGCTAGATTATGTAGCCTGGCTGCCAGCCGAATTTAGCCCCGCGGGAAAAACTAATGCTCGAACAAGAGCTGTTCGGACCAATCCAATTGTCAGGGCGGGCTTTATACGATGATGGACATATGATCAACAGTAACGTAAGTAATCAACCACGTCACCAAAGAGCGCTTGGGTTGAATTTGTTTTCAACAAACAACATATTACGCTGCTCTGATTGGTTGTAGGTCTATCCAATTTAGCGAAACACGCCCCATACTCACAGCCCAACTCATATTCTGACTATAATTATGAGTGTGACAATGTCAGGCTATAGATTATGTACACTTTAAGCTAAATGTACATGCCTTGTTTGGCCAATTCAGTTGATTATGGAAGAAAGTCAAAGTTTTTTTGTTATGCCGAGGAGTATACAACCATAGCGCTAGCTACTTTTGGGGGAGTGGAATACCCCATGTTTCCACTAATCACTATAATGGTCATAACTTTTGATCAATATATCATATTTCTTCAGTTTTATATTGCCCACACATTTGTGGATATTCCACCACTCAAAGTATTCCTCCATCTTGTAATTAAAGTGGTTAAAAATTACGTTGTCGGATATGTTGGGTATCTCCCTTACGTTCCACCTTCTTGCGCAAACTCTGACTGAAGAGAGAACTGTCATTTTGATCAGATAGCGGCATGCAATACATGACCTGCACCCCCCCGCTTTATAGAAAATCTACTTAAATAGCCTACATAGGCTACAACATTTAGCCAAGTGCATTAAACAAAGATGAACAATGATTTGATACACACCATAGCCTACGTTAAACTTATGGCTATACAGTTTGTGATTTCAAATGTTTAGGCATCAGGCATAGGCCTATATCTCAATCTAAATTATCCAAGTATAATTATCATAGCTATATAATTGTTAACAGTAGCCTACAATTACAATCTTTCTAGATCATCCAGTGTGCTGGGTCCACTCTTATGCCCTCTCCTTCAGCTCGCCCCACAGGTTTTCGATTGGGTTGAGGTCTGGGAACTGAGATGGCCATGGGAGGACCTTGAGTTTGTGACTGCTGAAACATTTTTTTGTAGACTTGCCCATATCTACAGTCAGAGAAATCATTAAGAAGTTTAAAACAACTGGAAGAAACAAGGCTGGAAGAGGTCCCAAGTTTATCTTGCCAGATTTTTCTCTTTTTTTGCATTTAGATTTCTTTAAGGAGAATTTTTTTAAATCTACGACCACATCTTAAACAGTGGTGCCGATAATTGTGGAGGGCACTGTAATCAACCACGTCGCTAAAGAGCGCTTGGGTTGAATTTGTATTCAACAAACAACATATTACGTTGCTCTGATTGGTTGTAGGTCTATCCAATTAACCTACGTAGCCTATCGTTCAAGTCAATCATGGCGTGTCATTTTATTTTGATGAAGCGGTGGTTGAGGGAGCTGTCATAGTACACGGCTTAAAGCGAGCGTTCTTTCTGGAAGAAGTCACGTGGCCGTGTGCATTGTTTTTTCCCCTGGTGGATTGTATGATCCATGTTTTACCTCTCGGGATGCATAAGAATAGGGTGCATGCGCAATTAACTTGACTACTTAAATCTGACTTGAATTGATTGCGTGGGCTGACATTGGCCTTTATGGAACCGCTTTAGCCCCGCTTGACTAATTATTAACTAATTAAAGTCAGGTTTGGGACTTTAAGTTTGAGCAGCCTTGGAACAGGAACAGGCCTCAGCATTAGCCCAAAACACAACAGCATTTGCAGAAAAGCTGCATTTCATGTTGTTCACAACAGAAGTGCCCCAGACCACTAGGGGTAGTGCAAAGTGGAATTAGTTAGGTTCCCACCAAAATAAAAACAAACTTGTTGACAGCCTGTCAATTTGAAATCATCCCAACCAAGAACACAGCTTAAATTCACCAATGTAAATTGGTTTAATTATATTTCAATTATAATCTTACGTTTTACAAAATGAACGCCCTCTCTTAGTTTCAGCGATGTTGTACTGCGTTATGTTCGATAGCAAACCTCCAAGACAGGTAGGCTTACAGTAGAGTACAGATGCCTCTAGTGATCTGGAGCACTTCCGTTGTGAGCAACTTGAAATGCAGAGTTTCTGCAAATGTTGTTGTGTTTTGGGCTAATGGTGCTGTGTTCTCAGCTGATACTGTTGTGCTTTGGGCTAATGCAGTTGTGTTCTCGGCTAATGTGACTGATGTGATATGCAGTCGGGAGGGTGGATGTGTGTGTGTTTAGTTTGTGGAACCATAAAGAGGGTGAAGGGGATTAGGTGGACTGTTGAAATCCCCTCTGTCTCTGCTAATGAGCTGACTAGATTTACTGCACCCATTCAAAGAATAAGGAGAATGTGTGTGTGTTGAGACAAGACTACCACCTAAAACAATGTTTGACTAAACAACTGATAGACTACAGCCCAGGGGGTTGTTCCATCAATGTCAATTAAGGAAAAGCAAGACTTATTTCCCCAAGTCTCGCTTACTTCAGCGAGAGTTCCGTTCCATTAAGGTGGCTTATTCTAGTTCTTGCTACCTAACCAAGGTAACTTATACTCCAGAACTAGCCTGCTCCGCTTCAGGCTAAAAGTCGAGCTAAACTAAAAGGTGTTGCAAAAAATCTCAAACAGGCGGAAACAATGTCAAAAGCCAGTTCCGTCGAGTAAATTACTGCACGTAAAGCACTTTGTTCAGAAACATTTAGTGAAGACTTTTTGAAGTGCAGACATGAATGAATTCACGTGTTGACTTCATCTCCAAAGAATGTATTAATTTAAATAAACAAGTTAAGAAATAATTTAATTTTAACTGTTTTCAAAAGCCGTTGGTTAATTGACTAAGCAGAGCGTCTAGACAAGTTATAAATTATGGCGTATCCGTTCTTTGACAACCCTGTGGATGAAAATGCTCAGATTATACAAACAGCGTTTATCCCACCAGCCCCAAGGGTCTTCAGAGACAGGGTCGGACTGGCCATCGGGAGACTCGGGAGATTTCCCGAACGGCCGGTCAAACAAACGGCCGCTACGGCCACTGCACTATTCAAGAAAAAAAATCCTAATAGTTTACGCTCACTTTTAGGGACGGCCTTAATACCATTCAACCGTTTAACTGGAGCGATCCAAAATCCAAAGGGTGGGGGTGGGCATTTCACCCGTGTAAACTTGAATGGGGCACTTGTCCGTCCATTTTAAAGATCACGATTGGTCAAAAATCTATCGTTTTCCATGTACAGCCAATTCGTTGGAGCTATTTTAGCCAACATCGTTGTTTCTTTAGCAAAGAAATGGAAAGGAAAACAAAAGGAGAAAAACAACGGGCACAGCAAGCATTTGCTGCACAATGTAGAAGTATAGAATACATGTTTACGCCGTCAAAAGACGGAGAGAGTTTGCAGCCCGAAGATGCGGCTGTACCAGAGGCGCCAGGTGCAAGTAGCTGTAAGCTGCTGTAATTTCGACATTCGAAAATTCAAATATCATTCCAAACCATATTGTTTTAATTTTTCTTAAAACATTATACATTTGATATTAGTGTTTCCCAATATATAGGCTATACATTTTTTATGAACTAATAGAAATGGCCAAGAGAAATAGGCACTCATCTAAATATGCAAGTTTTTTGGCTTCAAATAATAAATGTGCTGTGGCTCAAATGCAATTGTCTTGATTTTTACACAGGGAAAGAGATGGAGGCTGCTGTGGTGACAGGGTCCAGTGGAGAGACTATGACAGGTGCAGCATTAAAACTGTACACAAGAGTCAGTCTGTTAACAGGGTTATTATATGGAAATTAGTTTGTTGAATTGATTGTCATTATTGAATATAGTTAACTGATTATTGTTCTTTTGCATCATCAAATAGCAGATGCAGAAACAGAGACAAGTATGGAAAAAGAAAGTAAGGGAGAAAGTGGAGGGGGGGGGGGGGGGGGGTTAGGGGCGGGCCGGTCTGTGTTTCAAAGTCCCGGGCTGTTTTTCAGTCCCAGTCCGACCCTGTTCAGAGACATAAGTAATGCTTCACTGACCAGTATATGTGGAAGAGGTATAGACAAGTTCATGAGCCGTTTCCGCTCTACTTCCTGAACTGCTCCCCTATATGCAATCCACTTCCGTTCTGGCGGGCTGGGTTTGTTTTGCTAGCTAGATCCGTTGTGCCGACAAAGCACTGATATCGCAGTGACAAAGAGGATATAACATTTACAACATGAAGAAAAGTGGTTCGGGAACGACGTGTGCGGTAGTTGGTTGCAAACACTCGAGAGAGCACCTGAACGAGTGGTTAGATAGAGTGCTACGACCAGTTTTAAAACCTAGAATCGCCTCTAGAATCGCCTCTAGCCTGTTACTGGCTATACTACAGTATTGTTTGTAGGCTATTCACATTTTGTTGGTGTTCCTTTGTCCTATTGTTGCAGTGGATATAATAATTATACATTGATACGTGGATATAATAATTCAAACCTTTCAAAGTGCCAATACACACATCTATATAAGCCCGGCATGAGGTGTGCAGCCAACCGGTGCTTGTTTAAAGCAGTCATAACCGGGTTCATAGGAAGAATAGATACGTAGGCACTTCAGGCAGTGACAAGCCACATAAATAAGGATAACAGTGTACTGCCTGTCTTGTCCTTCTGTAGTTGTTAAATTGAATAGGCTGAACATCAACATGTAACATCAAGTATAACCTAGAAATTCCAAACAAATTAGCGTTAGCTTTCAATTTTACGTATGCCTAGGCTACTTGTGCCGTGTCCTGGCAATAAATAAAGAACATTATGCTACATGTTTTGCCAGGATAACTGGCAAGACCATTGAATGTTCATGATGTTCCTGTGTTTATTCCTTTGACTGGGTACAACAACGCGATCAGTCAACCGACTATAAATGTTTTTTATGTCGGGCTACGAATTTATTGAACAACTTCTGTCTGATACGTGTGGCATCCTTTGGCCAAATAATTAGCCTACATTTTGCTGAGAGATTGAAGAGCTAAACAACAAATGTTCTTATGAATCACAGACTAAAAGTCATCTTCTGACATTGCCTTTGCTCCATGTTAAAAGCTCCAAAAGGATGGACTGGCAAAAGCTTTATAACTATAAATCTACTCTAATGTACTTATAAGTATGGCGACGACGTTATCCACAAGTACTTGCCACAACGTTGGCAACTTATCCAGTAGTAAATGTCAAACGACAAGTATGTCAAAGTAGTAGAACCGTGATCCCAAGCTAGCATAGACAAATCGCTGTGTTTACACCGGCAGACGCTGTGCAAACCACTTCCGGCGGAAATGAATTGCATATTTGTAGAGTTATGGCAGCCCCCTAGTTTTGGCGCGTAAACTTGTCTATAGGTTAAGCCAAGCCCTCGCCCCTCGGCTTGAAGCAACGGCCCCGGTGGATGTAGGTGGTATTGCATTTACGGTTAGGTTTCTGACTCTTCCGGTCATTTTTATTCTATTAACTCCATTCAACATTTACAAAACTATCTCCCCCAATAATTTTTGTTTGATTTTCGAACCTGGCTCATACTACTAGCTTTTTCATAGAATAATTTTTCGCTCCAATCCGAAATGGGTAAACTAGCAACCCATTTATTTGCTTAGTCAATGAAAGTTGCCTGCATATGTGCTCGCGGATACTAACAGGGCACGAGCACAAAAGTTCACATTGGCCGATAGCCGATTTAGATGAGCTCTCGGAGCTAGGGAAAAAAAGAGCCACTGTTTAAAGCTAGACAGGAAGACACGGAAGTGGAAAGATGGCCGCGTCCAGTCTCGCGCTCTCGCTTGCCTCACTGCGCCACTGAGCACTTTTCATAGAAATGAATGGAGACGCCATCTTGGGAGACAAAAGTAGCTTACTCTAGTTATATTAACTCCATGGGTTTAGCAGGCCCAGCATAGTTTATCTTGATAGATGTTATTGTCACTCTTAAAAAATATTAGTGGTGGGCTGTTATCGGCGTTAACGTGCTGCGTTAATATGACACTCTTATTGCGCGATAAAAAAAAAATATTGCCGTTAATCTATTTTCAAAGTTGGGTTGGGAGCTGGGTCTATACTACGGAAGCTATGATGACTTTCACCTTGATATTTTAGCGCGGATACCTAGCTGAATTGTACTGTAGGGGGCGAGAACGAATCTTCGAACCTGTGTGTTTGCCTTGTGTATGAAATTATCACATAGAACATGACGTGCTAACATGGATGCAGCTATGAAGCCGCCTGGTTTGCTTCAGGGAAAATGTATTTTTAAGAAGCTTTCCAATGGCAACCTCGACAAGACAAAGGTTGTTTGCACCTTGTGCTATGCAGAATTAGTTTACTGTAGGAGTTCTTCCAGTCTAAAATACCACCTAAACGCAAAGCATCCCTTAGCTAATGCGGAAGGGCCAAGCAATGATGTAGCGCAGGGGAAGAGTCGTCGTCAAACTACGATGTTTGAGTGCAACCGAGGCAAGCCCATCAGCACAGCTCTATCAGCCAAACTAACTAATCTAATAAACAGTTAATGAACACAAGTAGGCTACATCTTATTGAACATAATTTATTTGCATCACCAATTATCATAGAAGAACAGCTTTCTCAAGCAGTTTGTGATGCATTTTGGAAACAAGAGATGAGCCCCTGGTCTAAATGCGCCACCTGGCTTGAGAAACCCGTTCTTAAAGACGTACCTTTAGTCATTATTTGGGTAGCACACATATTCTTAATGCCTTCGGCGGAATTCAAATTAGCCATTTTAATCTAGATTAACGCCAAGATTACAGTAAGATTAATCTAGATAAAAAAAAAAAGAAAAGTATGGCCACCACTAAAAAATATATACATAGAAAAACACTTTAGCAACTCTTAAGGATGGCAATGAACACATAGGAGCAGCCTACCATCCTTCGTAGAAAGTAGTAGAAAGGAAAGTAATATACTATAATATTAGAAATGAAGTTAGTAGACTGCACACACAATATGCACATACGCTCCCCATATTCACACATTTTATTGTTGCAGCCATTCATTTAAAACGTACAAATTGCCACAGTATGTGTTACAACCTACCCCGGTAGTGGGGTTGGTTGTAACAAAGGACCACCTTGTATTTGTCATCATTTCACAAGTCTGTGATATCGTTGAAGAACATTTAAATTGTTGCCATTTGTACCCATATATGGGTACTTTGTCTAAAAGTACCCATACAAAAAAAAAGTAGTTTTAGGTGCTGAAGAAAAAGGTGTTACAACCATACCCAGTCTCCCCTACTTTAACCAACTTCGAGAGCAATACCAACTTGGGTTGAATGCCCGAGGACCTTGGCTGAAAATGCCCATGGGGTACGTTTGCAGAACCGGCTGCATTGGAGTGCTGTCATTCAAACCATGCTCGCCTTCACCCAGTTAAACTTTGCGTTTAAACTGATGTGCATACACTGATTTCTAGAGGCAGGATGTCGTCTCTTTGCCGTAACATTTACATTTAGTCATTTAGTCATCAACATAATCGAAATGCATTGTGAGAGATGTAGTTTATGGTCAATGCACACTGTAAAGCAGCGCAAACTTATTTCAATACACCATTTAGCTTCCGCGGGCCACATAAAATGGCGTGGCGGGCCACATTTGGCCCGCGGGCCTTGAGTTTGACATGTGATCTAATTGGTGTGCATTATTTAAGGATAATTCATGGATGGTCTGAAAATAGTTTGAGGGTAGTAGGTCACATGACCAAGGAGCTATTGAAATTAAAATGTTTATACAATTTGTATAAAATAATTTGAGATGAAAATGGACAAACCAAAGGGTTTGAAGTTATGTTGTCAATCTGAATCCAGCATCTTTTGTCAAATAAATATCACTTTACTCATCCCAGGTCTCTCCTGATTGAGATGGATAAAGACATGATAAAACACAATTTCAACGGTCCTAACTGCTGTTTGCAGATTGAAAACTCATGGGGAATATCTGTCAAATATCCAACCTGAAATAGACTTTACTTTGGTCCTGTGATAATGGAGTGGCAACAGAGCACTTATTTTCTTATTTTCGACCTATTTTTCTATCGGCCGAAAAACTATATTTCGGTGCATTGCTAGTTAGATTGTGTTCACGGCTGTATTTAAATCTTAGTATGTGTTCAGGACTATATAGAGATGTTTGGAGGTGGTTAGGACTGTGGAATACTTTATATCATTGTTTCCATCTCAGAGGTTTGTTCACCCAACACTGTGTATATCACGTATGCTGCCAGTCTTGAAGGTAAATCACTCCCTCCACCTATCTTCTTCCCTTTATCTCTCTGTCGTTTACTTTATCCCGCTGAGCATGAAGAGCACCTTGATTTGTGTGCGTTGTTGGGCTGCCTGGTTGGAGTTTCTTCTGTCAGAGAGACAGACGCCCGTCTGAGTGACCATCCATGAGTGCGCTACAGAGAGATGCGGTAGAGGGTATAGGGTGGGGGGAGAGATTGAGCGAGAGAGGGAAATATTGAAGGGGAGAGAGAGACGGCTTGCACTCCCTTAAGCCATTAAAGTTTGATTCACCAACTCTTCACTCTGAATAAATCAACCTGTCGTTTCTTTCTCTCCAATTCTTTCAAGCCCCTCTCTCACACAACTCTCAAACAGAACGTGTAACTCTGAATTCTGACAAGATTTTGGCAACATGGCAAGCTATTGTACAACTTGTCAGTCTGTGGAAGGATAGTGGCTAGTGGTGTGTGTTTGTGGGAGGGTGGGTCTGTTTGTTGGTGTGGGTGTATTTCTATTTCTCTGTTTTGGTGTGTGTGCATGGGTGTACGTTTGCGTGTAATGCTTACAATTTGGTTGATAGCTAAATTGTGCTGTTCTTCAGGGAGCAAATAGAATGTGCAGATTAGGCCTACTGTTTGAGAAATATGTAACTCCTCCACAGCAAACCACGTCATCACCTTTCTTTTTCTCTCTGTCCTTCTCCCTCCATAGTCCCTCGTTTTCCAACCTCACTTTTCCCCTGGCTGTGGCCAGATTTGTCTTAATAAAGCTTCATAGCTTTTCCAATTTGCTCAAATCTGTTGTGGTGGTCACACCCCCACCACAGATAGAGACAGACAAAGAGCAACGGTGGGGGTGGGGTGGAGGACAGAGAATAGTGGGAAAGTAAAAGAAAGGATGCTGAAATGCATTGTTTCCTGTGGACCTAAACACTGTGGTCATGTCTCCTCCTCCTAAATCACTCTCCATACCCTTACTGTATGTGTCTGTGTTTTTTGTGGAGCTAATGAATATTATAACTGTAAGTCCATCCACTCCATTCACCCAGTGTTCTAAGTATTGTCTGGATGCTGTTTCAAATATGTGTTTGAACAGTTCTCCTCATACACACAGACTCCAACGCAGTCGAAATCCAATCAAATTACAGTGAAGGAACAGATGTTTAGGCTCTCAATTACCAATCAGTTTTGACAAAGCTTTCAAGAGAACCTTGTCAGGTGTGTAGTGGCTGTGTCTACTCTGTCTCAGACTTTTTGGTGGATAGGAACCAGAGGCTCCAGAGTCTTACAGTAATTCCATGTCCTCTAGTCTAGAACCCTTATGCTACCATATTTGCCAGAACCCTGATGCTACCATGTCTTCTAGAACTCTGACAAAACACCCATCCAGACCAGACCAGTCTGAAACAGACCAGATCAATCTGAAACAGACCAGACCAACCCATGGTTGTCCAGACTAGACATGAATAGATCAGGCTAGATCAGACTAGTACATACCAGATCAGACCATGATAGGCCAGATCAGCCCAAACCATGCTGGTCCAGACTGGAACAGATCAGGCTATATCAGACCAGAACAAACTTTACCATACTAGGTCAGACCAAACCATTCTAAGCCATACTAGACCAGATCAGACCATGCTAGACCAGATCATGCACAGAACAGGCTAGACCAGATCAGACCCATCCCCCTTGTGTCCCTTTCTCCTACATCCATCCGTCCCTCTCTCTCCTTCCATCTCCCCGTCTTCCTTACATCCATCCCTAGTGGACTTCCCTTTCCCCCTTTACCCCCTCCTTCCTCCTATTCATCCCTGGTGTCCCCTCCATAAATGCTTTGATGTATAATTGAGTCTTACTCTTGGCTGCTCTTCTCTTCTTTCCCTCCCTTCCCCCTTTCCCCCCTGGACCTGGCTTGAAAGGTGGGTGAAGGGGTAAGAGAGAAAGACAGACAGAAAGAAAGAAAGGGGGAGATCAAGAGAGAGAGAATTTGAGACTGGATAACATTTAAGATGTGAGCTATTGTCAGAGGTTGGTAAACTGTTTGGTTTTGCTCTGGGAATCTCAGATTGACCCCCCACATTCCATAAAAGCCTGAAAGTCTAGAGAGACGATGAAGAGATCATGTAGATATGATGAGATGGAGAGGATGGAGCGAAAGAATAGCAAACCCTCAACACAACTACTGAGCGGTTAATTTCCTTCAGATTGTCATGACATATTAGTTGGAGCTGATAGATTTGATCTGACCCTGTCACAATGGCAAAACATCAGTTGTCACACCTCCATCTCATCTCTTCATCCGTCTTTTCATCTTTCCTTCTCCATCCGTCTCTTTTTCAGACTGCTGCAGAGCTACATGAAGTGATTGCAAACAGGTCTCTGTGGCACAGGGGTCTGGTGTGTACCACCCTAACCTCTCTCCCTCTCTTTTGCTTTCATTCTCTTTCCCTCTCACTCACTCTCCCTTTCTCTCTCCATCTTCCTCATGCTTCTCCTTTTTTATTTTAACTTCTAACTTACTCCGTCTGCCTGATGCTGTCATCTCGTTCTGTGTCCAAAACCTGATTTCTCTGTTCTTTCTATTTTCTACTTTTTCATCTTTCTCTCTGATTGTTGGTCATTGGTATGATTATGTTGTTGTTCATGGATATCAAGAGGAAACTGTCAGCAGTGATGTAAAGGAGTATTGCTTTTGAGATTCATAATTCTCTCTGTGATATCTTTCAATATGAAACCTTGCTGCCACGAATCCCATTTCTTTAACACAGAAATGTTTTGCTGCCTCTCGTCTGTCTTGCCAGTGTTGTGTCCCCTAAGGACAAAAGGATGGTGAACACACACACAAACACAGACACACAAACATAAATTCACATACACTCCTTAGAAGACTGACCTGTGACTCACTCCAAGCACTGATATAAAACATGAGAATTCACGCAGCAGTGTGTGTGCGCTTGTGTGTGGAAAGTTTGGCAGGATGGTATGGACTTGTGTTTCTGATGGACATACTCCTCTTAGCGGGTATGAAGTATGCCTACACGCAATAAACATACATAGAACATTTAAGGTGTCTTTTTTACTAGGCTTGTGTGTGTATACGCAGGCCTGCATGGGTGCATGTATGTGTGTGTGCTATCATAAAGCTCTGAGGAGGTCTAAAAAGAGAAATATATAAATAAGCAATTACCAAATAGTTAATTTCCCATTTGTGCACTGTATAAGAGAGCGGTGTTCAAATTTTGAGTCCCAGATGTGCCTCTTCACAGATGAGAGTTCTCTGAGGATAGGATCCACACGAACAGCCCGCTCCTTCAGATAATTGAACAATGCACACAACCAGTTTACATGACTAATTAGGGGGAACTTGTGGATGAACCTTGCCCTGTCTCCCAGTCTGTCACCTGTGTTCTCTTTGCCATGAACACACACAAAGGTTTGTTGTAATTTAAATTGTATGTATCTTTCTCTCACACACTGTCTTTCTCCCCCTCTTTTTCTGGATGGTGGGTTCCCACGCACAAGTGTGTACACACACACACACATCTTTTTCTCACTAACTGTCCCTGATTCCCCTATCACCCTATGTCTTTATAAGACCAAAGCACTGGAGTGATTTAAGTCTGTGTTTTATAGTGAAAGTGAAAATAGGATAAAATAAATAAATAAAACCACAGTCTCCCTCGGCTGCGGCCGTTTATATGATAATCAGCTCCACACTCATTTGCATTTAATTTGATAAAAAATTGACTTTTCCTTAAAGAAGACAGGAAGTTAAGGAGAAAGGAGATATAAGAAAGAGAGATACTCTCGCTGCCCTTTTATTAACGAACTAAATTATTATTCTCCAGCCAATAATTTGATGCCTGATTACTATTTGCATTTTATACTTGTGTTATGAGTCAAATTTCAATGTTTTTTGTGCACTGAAAGGACTGCATACAAACAAAATTAAAAAAGTGAGTCAAAACACTAAACCACAGAGGGTAAGATTTCTGGGGAAATTGTGAGGTGTTCTTGTAGATGGGTCCTTTTTTTTACTTACATTTTACAACTGATATTTCTGTATATTTTAAATAAGTATGCATACTTATTATTTATGAAGATAAAAAGCATACATTTGTTTCTACTCATTTCCAATTCAAAATACTAAGACTGAAGTGTAGAATGAAGTGTTATCTTCTCATTTCTGAGATTCTTATCATACCGTGCAAGAGGGAATGGTGATAGGCTATGTGGCAGCCTCACATTGTTGAAACAGTTGCATCAAAACGAAGAATTTGAACTTTTGCGTAAGCCACGCCCACCTTAGTTACTGTTGTTAGTCTGTCGAGCGTTGTTTCTTTGTTTATAGCAGGTACTCTGCTGTATGAGTAGCATACTGTACCGGTCAGTGTAAGTGATTCTTTTTGGAGTAATACCTCCAGATCAAGGGGAAACGGATTGCAATATGCAGTGGATATGCTCAGAATGGTCAAATCAACAAGTAAGGGGACATATCAATAATTAAAGGTCCAATGACATTAAATGTTAGCTTTAGGAGGTTATTTAACATTAATATAAGTTCCCCTAGCCTGCCTTTGGTCCCCCAGTGGCTAGAAATGTCGATAGGTGTAAACCAAGCCCTGGGTATTCTTCTCCACCTTGAGAAAATAAAAGCTGAAACACTTGGTTTTGAAAATCCTGCAATGTGAAGTCTCCAGCACAGACCCACTTACTAGAGCTAAATATGTACTGTCGGAGTGTAGCTGGCTAGTAATTTGTCATGGTCTAGCTAGCGCTAACGCTTTGTTAATATCCGCAAAACTGGATTTAAAATGATTACCTAGTAAGTAAACAGCCGCGCTCCTGCACGGTCTTACACCTGGGACACACTGGCTGCGAAGCGCCTGGAAGCGTCGCGCAGCGCCATGATCGGCTATGACTGGCTCAAAGCTGTTCACACCAGACGCGCAGTGCTCTGCGCCAGTCACCAAATTTTCAGCACTCTGAGCTTTCCTTACGCTTCTCTCTCGGTAGGCTATATCTGCACGCTTGAGTGTTGAATACCATGCGTGACAGCTCGTTTCTCTCAAACAAACTAAACAACTACGGGCATGCCAGCTCAACAGATCAATCAATTTATTTTCATTCGTTTTCATCAGGGTAACCACATGGAAAGGCCGTTCGTTTCCAACATTGTATAGTTAGATTTAATATAGGGTGAATAGGCTATTGGTAAAGTACGTAGGCCTCCAAAGTAGTATTTAAAAAATAATTATAAAGTCTACAACTTTACAAATGTTCACCGTAGTCTAAAATTAATGTAGTAAAATCTTAACATAGTTTTTTATTCAAATATATAAACTAAAATTGTGTATTTTATCATCCTGCAGCCGATTTCGCAAGCGTCTCGCAAAAAAATTTGTCCAGCTGCCGAAACGATCGCGAAACTTCGCAGTCAGTGTGGCCGGTCCCATTTGATAACATGGGCGCCGAAAGAAAAAAGGTGGTGTCCAAGACATCAAGGGTTGAATCTAACTTTACGCAACCTACCTTATCTCCCTTAAAAACTTGTGTCTCCCACATATATAAAGTAACATTTGTTGATGTGCCAGTTCATCAATGACATGCATCCCACAAAACAATTCATTGACTACAGCAAGTTTAGACTTTTCTGAGTCAGGTAACTGAGTATAACCATCGACTATTTCTGGCAATATTTGCATAGGCTACTAGCCTGACGTTGTCATACTCATAATTCTATTCAGAATATGAGTCTGAGAACTCTCCGTTGTGCTATGAGTATGGGGTGTGTTTCAACCGAACTCGTAAAACAAATGCCTCTTCGCTCAATTGGATAGACCTACAACCAATCAGAGCAATGTAATATGCTGTTTGTTAAAAAATAATTCCACCCAAGCGCTTTTTGGTGACGCGGTTGATTACGTTACTGTTGATCATCTGTCCATCATCGTATAAAGCCCTCCCTGACAATTTCAGTAGTCCAAACAGCTCGTTTTTCCCCAACCGAGGTTCCCCAGACCCAACTTCCCGACCCAAATTTTGTTTTTGTGGGCGGGGCTAAGTTGGGCTGGCAGCCAGGCTAATAGGCTACAGTACTGAGAGAATATTTCATAAAATGTCTTCTCAGTACTTGCTCTATCGCCTACCAAATTAGTAATTTTAGAAAAAAATCCTGTCTGAGGTCCCACCCTATCGTCCTCAACATGCCTGACTACATCATGTACCATTTCAACAATTGTGCCGAAAGTGCATTTGGCAGAGCCGGATGCTTGCTCTTGAAGACCTAAATGTCTAATTGAGGGCCTAGTCCTCAACTCATTTTCAAATCAAATGTGGTGCACTTAGATTGTAACAGCATTATTGATTTTGCAGTAGGTTATTTGTATACACTGGGTCAGTGGGTCACTGTACATCTTTCCATACAAAATACTGAATTTCATACACACCTTCCTTTTGGAAAACCTTCTCCAGAGCTGCATTTTCACTCCTTTTACGTGCTTTAGCGATATTTGTTGTGTTGTTGAAGTTACTGTAGCACCCTTGTGAAATCCAACATTACCTAGCATATGGTTCTGAGGTGCTGAATTTAAGTTGAATCTTTCCACTGCTTTTCCTGCAAGAATGCTTTCCTTGCTGACGAAATTTAGCAATTGCAATGGACTCTGAACAAACTCTTGGACCAACTAGCTTCAGTAAATGGGTAGATTACATCTTTTGGTTTGCTACCTACATGCATATGGCATTCCATGATTGCAACTACTTGTGGCCTTGCATACACTGCTAGCAATACAATTAACTGTGCACATGCGTGTATTATGCTAATGAGGTTCGTTTTCAACTTGCCATGTGTGCAGAGATGGCCTTATAGATCAAATTGATCAGTATGGCTTGTCAGGATGTATTATTTTGGCACACATTGTAGATTTTGTAGAGGTACTTGGGCGGATAAGTGCTCTACAGAACATAGATATTGAAGTCTTAAATACCACCTAGGAAGACGTAGTGGTGGCAGTGATTGTTAGCTTTGCAGAGAGTTACACGTCACATGAGATAAAGCAATGTTTACAAAGGTAACTTCAGCACTACGTCGCAGCTATAAATGACCATGTCCTCACACTTAGGCTACTATAGGTCACCGCCATCACTCCCATTGGGAACCAATGATAAAAAGGCAGAGACGACACAGACATTGTGGGCAAAGCTTGTCTACATTGTATGCTTTTCGGCAGTGCGATGCCACTGTCACCCCCATACAGGTAGCTCTACAGCTATCCTCTTAGCACAGGTGCTGGACACCCGCAGTGTTATCGCCCTGGTTTCCAGACTACCTGGTTTCTGTAAGCATGTGAGCTGTCCGTTCACCTAACAACAGCAGCTGCCGTTGGCCTCTATCACCAGATTTGTCATAAATTCAACAACATTCAACATTATTGGCGAATTTCAAGTCGCATCTCATATTTGCTGCTATAGGCTAGAAAATAAAACAGTTGCAAGCTGGCATGAAGTGGGATTCGATCGCACTAGAGCAAACATACATGATTGTTGATCAGTTGAAGCTATTCAGGCTCATGGATGAAAGGAGCTTGTAGTCACAAATGTATTGGCATTTAAGCAACATTTTGTATGGCCTGGGTTTCACAGACCGCTGTCAGAGAATGTCTAATATGGGGAGAACTGCCACTCTCGGGAAACTTCCGGGTTCTGAACTGGTTGCAGTTCCACTCTAGTTCCATATGAGGGCACTAACGAGCGAGTGCAGAATGAATGGTCTATGGAGTTATACCCCTCAAAATCCACTTTTCTCTGGATATAATTTTTTGTCTAGTAATTTGAATTCCGAATTCGAAAAAATACACACTGCTGGGTGTTTGATTTTTGTAAAAGTCGCCTTTCTGTTCTAAAAAGGCTTTTAAAGGTCACATGAAATGCTGTTTTTGGATGCTTTTATATAGTCCTTAGTGGTCCCCTAATACTGTATCTGAAGTCTCTTTCCCAAAATTCAGGCTTGGTGCAGAATTATAGCCATTACGAGTAGTCCCATAATGAGCAGAATGCTAGCGTGTTATGGGCAACAACGACTCATCCTGTAAGAAATCGAAAGGACATAAGTACTCGTTCGTTCAACTTTTGACCTATAATCCATGTTGAACATGAAAAAACTCCAATCGAATCTGAGATTTCTCTACGACGATCAGGTGAAAGAGACACATTTAGCCGTTCCATAGACTTAGCCTGGCTGCCAGCCCAACTCATCCCCACCCACAAAAAAATTTGCTCGGGAAGTTGGGTCTGGAGGGGCTCGTATTGGGGACAAACTATATAAAACCAGGATCTGGGCGGACCAATGAAATGGGCAGAGCGGGCTTTATACGATGATGGACAGATGATCAACAGCAACGTAATCAACAATGTCACCAAAGAGCGCTTGGGTTGAATTTGTTTTCAACAAACAACATATTACGTTGCTCTGATTGGTTGTAGGTCTATCCAATTGAGCGAAGAGGCATTTGTTTTACGAGCTCGGTTGACACACGCCCCATAGTCACAGCCCAACTGAGAGTTTTCAGACTCATATTCTGACTAGAATTATGAGTATGACAACGTCAGGCTACCATAGACTCCCATTGATTTCCTTTACACTTAGATTAACAGCAAAATCCCTTAGGATCCAGTCAACCATAAAAGGAACAGGTAGAAAGTGGAAGGCTGATGAGTAGATGAAGATGCTATTTGTTTCTCCATCCTCCTGATAGAAGCACCAGCATGTACCAATAGTTTTCTACTCACGTTAACATGAACATGTACTCAAACCCTTACTCGCTGCAACACACACTCACCCACACGTGCACACGCACACAAGCACACATGCCACTGCTGTCCTTGCCTTTACAGATTAGCTCTCCTTGCTGTCAGTCGGTGTAGAATCATTTTGCTCAGCTGAGTGCCTCTCCAGAAAATCAGCCATCTCTCAACCAGGCCACAGAGTGGACAGAGGAACCGAGAGGTAGAGAGAGAAAGAGAAAGGGTGGGGGGAGTTAGAGAGACAGAGAAAGGACAGAGCTGTAGAAGAGCAGACATACTTGTTTGTGTGGATGTCTTGTGAAAGAAGTTTTTGGCCTATATGTACAATGAATGTGTTTCAGGAAGAAGCTTGATACAATGTATGTTAATTCAACTCCATTTGGTAGA
This sequence comes from Hypomesus transpacificus, assembly GCF_021917145.1. Taxonomy (NCBI): domain Eukaryota; kingdom Metazoa; phylum Chordata; class Actinopteri; order Osmeriformes; family Osmeridae; genus Hypomesus; species Hypomesus transpacificus. The sequence continues at coordinate 5,632,729 of NC_061070.1, read as the reverse complement.
GATACCACCTGTAGTTTTATAACACCTAACTAGGAGACATGAAGTCTAAGAGACATGAAGTCTGGGTGACCTGATAGGGTTCTTGTCACCTGGGGGGAAGAGACAGTTGGTCTGAAGAAAATGTGGATTCAACTGTATTGTTCTAAGGATTTAACCAATGACAGAAGAGAATTGGTATAGCTTCAGGTCTGTAGGATGGACCAATGGCTTTTGAGAACTGTTGTATCTATAAAATGGTCTGTTGAAGAATGTTCTGGGGGGTTCAGGGCCATCAGCTGAGTAGTGCTGGTGGGCTGGATTCTCCCGGTTCCATTCTAGAATGCTAGATGGAGCTGTATGGAATTGTCTTTGTGTTATTGTCTTATGTTTGTGTGCTGATGATGTGATGTTGGTAACGTTATTATGCTTAAACGGACGTCAAATAAACATTAACTCTGTACTTCACCCAGCTTCAGCTTGAACAATTGATTGTCTGCAAAAACTACCACGACAGTCTTCAGTGTGTATATCTTAATTGTGAGCTGTATTTTGATGGGACTGTGTGTTCCCACAGACATTGTGAGGTGAAGGTCTGTGGAGAGGTGGGGTTCACAGTCAAAACAGCAAGCAAAGGATAAGCTAGAAACAGTGAACGCTGTGTCAGACCGGTCAGTAAGCTGTTTCTGTATCTTTTGTAATTTCATGTCTATATACCCAGTGTTACAATTTCAAACTTTTTGGAGCAAAACAGAATCCATGCATCTTTGCACTCTCTCCTCGTTTTTTCTCATTTCCCTCATTTTTTTCTCTCTCTCACTTTCTCTCTCTCACCCTCTCCCCAATGTACACGTGGGGCAATTTCCATTAGTCTTCTTAAAGACAGGGGGTGAACCTTCTTTCACTTCATTAACATCCATTTTTCTCATTCTCTCTCTGTGGCCATCAGCTCCGAGAGACAAAGAGAGTAGAGGGAGGAGAAAAACTCAAAAAGAGAAAATGAAATAAAACGGGCAGATAATTGAAAAACGGATCCTGGGCAATTTAGCTGCAGTGTGAATGTGAATGCCCTGCTTGCACCCCTTTCTCTCATCCCATCCTTTCTTCCTCTCACCCCCCCACTCTCCCTGCATTCTGTTCTTCTGCTTTTCTGCTTTCTGATTCATCTCCCTCACCTGATTGGCTGACCTGTCTTAGAAGGTCAGAAGAAACCCTGGCTGTCTGGGTACAGGTGCATACAGGTACCTACAGGTTTTTGTTGTACCATACATACACACATAGTACTCATTTGTTTTATATAAATGGTACATATAAATATAAATACTTACACTTATACTTTAGGTATCTGTTAGGGATGCACAATATATCGGCGATCATATCGGTATTGGCCGATAAATGTTTATTTTAAGTGTTATAGGTCCGAAAAGAAAATTTGGTAGATAAATTAAAGCCAATAAATTATCGGAAGAGGGGTAAACTGCATTAACATTAATTAAACTATGCCAATACCAATGGAAATTGCAGTTATTTGACTCAATGGGTTACATTAAGGGGAGTCAGATGGCTGAACGGTCAGGGTATCGGGCTAGTAATCAGAAGGTTGCCGGTTCGATTCCGGCCGTGCCAATGACGTTGTGTCCTTGGGCAAGGCACGTCACCCTAATTGCCTCGGGGGAATGTCCCTGTACTTACTGTACTTAAGTCGCTCTGGATAAGAGCCTCTGCTAAAATGACTAACATGACTAAATCAGAGCACAAATGGTCAAAGTAAAGTGAAAATGAAATAGATATTTAATAACATTGCAAATGAATGAAATCAATTACAAAACAAACATGTTACAAAATGAAGGTTTTAAATCTTACCTACTCTACTATGATTATAGTAAATCAGAGAGAGGAAGGAGAAGGACAAGCTAGAGCTGAGGAGAAGTCCTCAGGAGATCAAGAATTCCCAGGACAATGCTTCACAATTCCCTTTACACAAGAACAACCAATCAGACCACATATTGACCCTTACTTATCAACATATGACTAGCAATGCGACAGAAAGTTACACAATGAGGCATGAGACCCATCAAGTAGAAACTCTGTCCAGCAAGCAGGGTAACACCCAGCATTACAATATCTACCTGTGGGTTATTGTAGTATATGGTAAATGGTAAATGGACTGCATTTATATAGCACATTTTTTATACCTTAGCGGCACCCAAAGCGCTTTAAATTTTGCCTCTCATTCACCCATTCATACTCACAACTATCGACGGCGACGAGCTGCCATGCAAGGCGCCACTCTGCCCATCGGGAGCAACGTGGGGTTCAGAATCTTGCTCAAGGATACTTCGGCACATGGCTTGGGGGAAGTGGGGGATTGAACTGCTAACCTTGCGAGTAACAGATGACCCTCTCTACCACCTGAGCCACAGCCGCCCCCGAGTATAGTACTACTGCGTACTGAGAAGGGCAGGAGAAAAGTGCGTCTGTAAATCTGAGTCAAGCTGAACTCCTCCTGTGACTCCTTCTCCCTTTCTTTCATCCAGTGTCATTTCTTCACATAATTCTGCCCACCCGTTTTGGAAGGAGTCTGCATGGAGGACATTGGGACATGATTCAATAACATGCTGAATTATTGATCAGCTAATTTCAGTGGTGAAATATAGCTCATTGATGTGATATCAGAGATTAATGATAGTCTTCCAGCCAGGGCTAGATTTTTAAGGTCTCCACAGTTGCCTATCAGCTCCTATACAGTATTCTGAGCTTCAATGTTAAAGCTATAGACCACTGATGGCGAAGTACCACCACACAACCCCAGATATCCAACTCTGAGTCAGTTATCTTTACTAACACAGTGTTGAGTCTTGTCATTTATATCTGTTGCTTTTACGTGATTAAACGGCTTGTTGCTCAAATATCTGTAACTTGTCATAACGTCTTATGTACTTTTCTCATTCAACTGGCCCTCAATGCCCTAAGTAGACCCTACAGAGAGCTTCCACTGTACATGTACAGTACCTGAACTTTTCAGTCCAAATCAGAACTGCCCAGTCAAACAACTATAGAACCAGGTGTCATTGACAGCCAGCTCTGGGAATTCAAACCTTTACTCTGAACACTTTAACCTTACCTTAATGCACTTTCCCATCTCCCCCTGTCCTATCTGTTCCCCACTCTTCTTCCCTTCTTCACCCCCATCCTCCCATTACCCCTCTTCTTCCCTTTCCTACCTTATTGCTCTCCTTCCTAGCGTTTCTCCCCTCCCGCCTTATCTCCCTCATTCTCTTATCCCACCCTCCTTCTCCCCCCTCACCTCCCTTTCCTCCCTCATATAGCCCAGAATAACAGTGGTGACTCGGAGACACACCTCATCAGAGTGCAAATGAGAGAGGGAGGGATGGAGGGCGAGAGGGAAAAGAGCGAGTGAGAGAGCTTAGCACAATCACTTCCCCGCTGGCTGCGGAGCGGAGTGCAAGAGAACGAAGGAGCACCAGAGCAAAGGGGAGTGGTCTGACCCTCAGGCAGCGTGTAGGTGTAATCACCGCTCTATTGTGGCAAGCAGCTGGACCTCCGTATCTGTACCCTAGCGCCCAGCGGGACTTCCCCAACACCCCCCACCCCCCCACACAGCACCTAGGATTCAGACAAAGTGGAGCCCTTCAATGACTCCCTTGCATATCACCCCCTTTTAACAAGCTGTGCAACAATGGAGAGCAGAACATCAAATGAGGCCGGGAGTTGACTGTAGTCTCAACCAAGTGACGGGAAAAACTACAGATCTGAGCCTATGTTGTTTAAGTGCTGAGAGGTGGATTCTGCTGTGGGTGAGACTGCTAGGCCAGGGAATGTACAGGATATATTTGTTATAAATGTCTTTCATCCATGTGTTGATTAAAGTGGTTCAAAACTGTCAACTCCTGTGATCCACAATAATCATATCATACCTCCTTTTCAAGGGCACTCTGTTGCCCAGAATGTCTATGCCTAACCCTACAGTGTGTCTGGGATACGTGGTTCAAGACTGCTCCTCTTCTACGGTTCGCCAGGAGCCCCATCGGAACCATTGGCCTCTATTGGAGCGGACATGGAGGAGGCTGGGGAGGGAAAGTCCGAGATTGGGAGGAATAGGGAGGCAGGAGAGGTCAGGTGTAAGTAAAGTGCAGTAAGGGGCATTGAAGGCATTGTAGATACGGTGAGGCTGGGGAGGGTAAGGCCAGGGAGGCAGGAGGGGAGTGGGGTGAGTATGTTATAAGGAGAGGGTAAAGGAAGGTAGGATGAGGCAGGAGAGATAGGGGGAGGCATGAGAAGAAGGATGAGGTAGGGGAGAAATGGGTTGGCAGGGGGGCTCAAAAAGCCAGAGGGCATTTCACAGCAGTGTCAAAGTTAAAAGAAAAGGTCTCCCTTTACGTATTAGAGGTTACGTATTAGAGGTTTCTCATGGCTATCAGAAGTCTGTCGGTTCTCTCCTTCACATTTTCCTCCTTTCAAACTGAAACTCAACACTTTCTCCCTCTCAACACACCCCCTCCCTTGTGTATCTGTACGCAGAGGGAGATGAGGGTGATTCCTGTGGCGGTGATTCCTGTGGCGCTCCTCAGATCAGACAGCCTGGCCACTTCACCATTCTTTATATCCCTCTGTTTACCATGTCCCTCCTGGTGGAAAATACTCCACTTATTCATAACCAGCGTTGAACACCCCCAGAAGCTGTAGATTCTCTGGGGTTGGGATAATGACAATATGGCCTTACCATCATTTTCCACCATTTAAATCCCACGTAAATGTTACCATCACAATTTTGCAGGGGGATTTTGTTGTGGAGTCTGCTGTTGGACAGCGAATCAGCCGACCATGTTTACTATCAGGCGTGTTTAAGGAGAAGTGATCGGACAGTATTATGGGATAATAAAAACAGAGTGATTCCCTGCTCTTTGTGTCTTGTCGCCTCCATTGACTCTTCATTGGCATCTCAGAGAGCAAATCAATTCCCTGATGGAGGAAGGGGCAGCAGTTTGTATGAGAGCAGTGAAGGCCTTGATTTACACCAACACTGAAACACTGGGGCATTGATGGCTGAACGAAGGGCCCACAGCATCACTCTGGTCTTGTGAGGAAATATACTTGAAATGCAGTTTAGGATTGTTCATGGGGTCTTGTTCTGGATGGAACGTTTTTGACTCGTTGTCTTCTCCAGTGATGTGCATGCATGGATACCTCATAACCCCCCATACATACATACATACATACATGCATGCATACATACATACATACACCCCCTTGCATAAACACACATACTCAAAACACACACACCCACATCACATCAAATGCACTATTAACAAGGTGGGTCATCCTTCCATTCTCAACATCTCAGGCAGAGTATTGACTAACTATTGACTGCGGCACTCCCAGTTATTCTCTGTGTGTGTGCTGTGACAATTGCTGAACGAGTCAATGCATACATTTGAATGCAGTAGCCAGTCCATAGATTGTACATTTAACCACACTGTCTGTTAATATTACAGGTGTGTAGCAACCGATAATGTAATAACGGCCAATAACGTAATAATTTAAATGTAATAAAACCAATAACGTAATAAATTGCCAATAATGTAATAATCTTTTGCCAATAATGTAATAACTTATTACGTTATTGGCTGGTTATTACGTTATTGGCCTTGCATTGGGAAAAAAAACTTTGAAAATGTAATAACCGAGCCAATAATGTAATAACTGAGGGATCACTTTATTTTATCTTAAATTTCTGAAGAGAAAGTGTCACTCTTAGCCTTAATATTGCATCTTGCAACAGATAATTATTAGGTCGGATTAAATATCCAACCTTACAGATGTCCCTCCACCCTCAAACCCTTCTCCACAGGAGGTCTTAAAGGAGCAATTAAGAGTCCATTTGGATTTATATCTCACTCTTAGGGTTCCATTATAGTACTCTGTGTATCCAATTCTTTGACCATGCAGGCGCTTTGATGGAGTCTTGAGTCTTTCTAAGTTCTGCGTTGCAGTTTTCAGTATGGTTTTGCAATTCACCGCCGGAACGCTAGGGGCTGCGGGAATGAGTCGTTATCTGACCAATGACAGCCCCGCGGTCTCCATTGGTCACAGTCGCCACTTAAATACTAAAATAACTTAACAGCACACATGTACCTGAACTCATAAAGTCTAATCTAACTGTAAAACTGTAAAATTGCTAGCATCATTTACATAGTTGTTGTAGTAGTTAAATAGATACATAGATATCATTTGTTATGTATTGCTGTGCAGAAATATCGGTAACACTTTAGATGAGCTTACCAAATTCATAATTTATTCACCAATTTGTTACCTATTAGTTAACGGTTTGTCCACCATTAGTTATTTATTGTTTATACAAAATGTATCATTAGTAAAGCATTTGTTCACACAGTTAGGGTTAGGGTTCGGGTTTAGGGCTAGGGTTAAGGTTTAGGGTTTAAGTTTTGGTTAGGGTTTAGCTTTACTAATGCTTTACTAATGATACATTTTGTATGAACAACAAATAACTAATGATGAACAAACCGTTAACTAATAAGTAACAAATTACCGAAATATCTGTTGTAATAAGACAGCTGTGAGGTTTATACCCAAGTAGGCTAGTTTTTTTTCAGTTGTATCCATTAGATGACAGTGTATATCAAGGAATTTAATTGTGTTAGCTAAGCCTGATATGAAAATTAAACTTAATGACAAAATAACTGCTTAGAGAATAATATGAACTAACCTACTAAGTTATTCAGCTTTTTTTGCAATAGAATATTCAGGGGCGGTCTTTCCTACAGGCGGTATAGGCGGTGGCCTAGGGCGCCACTCAGAGGGGGGCGCAAAAAAATGCGCCCAGCAAAAAATAAAAATAAACGTTTTTATTTTTTTGTTGCTGGGCAGTTTTTTTTGTTGCGCCCCCTTCTTTATCTCCAACCAATATTTTGACATTCAAAAATAAATCTAACATTAGGGTAAAATGAGCCAGGTATATGTCCCCTTAAAAAAGGAAGCTTGGTGTTATCAGAACATGCTAGCACAGTGAGGCGTTTGGTTAGAGTGTGTGTGTTCAAAAACTTTGAAGAACGAAATAATGAAGAGGCAAAAGCTATCCAGGGCGAAATTTAAGAAGAAAGGAAGAATAAGAGAAATGTGCAAAGGTGAAAGGTAAATCCTTAAATTCTAGTCTTAGCCTATGATGAATTCCAGATAAGAAAACGGTTCATGAATGCGTGAATTGCCCCGGGCACTTAAGTGGAGTTAAGAAGAAAAGATGTACCTTATCATTGAACGTTTTTCTACTCCCTGTCACATAACCTAGTTCTTTAAGGATTTTACAGTAGCCTATATAAAAAATGATATGTCCATTTATTCTACGTTATACAAAAAAACACGATTAAAATAGGGGGGCACATATATAGCCAATTAGTGCAACAACACTACAAATATCTTACTCGTTGCATTGCACACCCAATATTTGCCGTGTTTGTCTTCCTTAATGTCCTTAAAGGCTAATGGGTGTGCTATGCAACGAGTAAGATATTTGTAGTGTTGTTGCATTAGGCGAAGACAAACACGGCAATTTGTCAACAAGTGAGGAATACTGGTAAAAATCCAATACGTATTGTCAACTTTAGCGAATGGATTGCATGTAATCTTGCTAGATAGTTAGCTAACGCTAGCTAGCCAGTGACTTCTGACGTTCCTTGTTATTGTCATTCAGTCGAAACATCAGTTCAAGTTCAGCTGTACCGCAATTTGCGTCATTTTCGATGTGTCATGACATTTTGGTGAATTCCGTTTTGTCTAATTTTGTTCAGGGAGATTGATTGCTTAAAATGAGTGAATATGTACGGTGGCCCTGAAGTGCAAATCACACCCCCTAATATGAGTACTCTTCTAAGATTGTTGTTTGCCAGGCATCAACAGAACAGAAGACTAAAAAAACATTATTTGCAGGCGATGAGGGAGTGAATGTGACCGGTACCGTGTGTGCGCCGTTGAACAGGGGGGCGTGGCCTGAGCGTAGTTCAGCATAGACTTGACATTTTCTCAGGGATTTTGTTCTTTATTTAATGTTTATTCATCGTTGTGATCGTTGTTGTGTTTATTTAAAAGAAATACAGTCTTGCAGGGCAAAATAAAGTTTGAAAGTTGCAATTCCGTTTTCGTGCAAAAGCGTTTTAAACTTTTAGAAAAAAAAAATTTTAGGGGGGGGGGCGCCACGAGTGAAGCTCGCTTAGAGCGCCAAATGTGCTAGGACCGCCCCTGAGAATATTGACTGTGTATTGCAATTAACATCTCAGTTATATATGCCAGTGGGGTATATTAGGAAGAAAGTGACACTTGGAAATCTTTGAGTTAGCTCTGCAAACCCTGAAGGTTTGAGTTCATAGTATATTTACCTGTCAAACCAGGCTTTTAGCTCAGACTCTGTGCATGTTCTCATGTTGAGGCTGTATTGCGATGATATTGGCCATTCAGAACTATGTGTAATATACTGGTTCATTTAAAATGAGTATGAGATTGTTGCCTGAATGTTTGATCAAACACATTTTTTCTCCCATTTTGAGCCCCTCAAGGGCCAAACAGCAGGCATTCATATCTGCACATGTTAGCACTCTACACATCTAGGTACATTAAATGTTTGGATAGGAGGAGCTCCCCTCATACATTTCTCACATGAAGTAACTTCAAGATTGGTCAGTAGGCCGTGCTTTTACATGTTTTGCACTCTAACCTCAGACATAACCTGTTCGAGGTTTTTGCAGCATGAAAAATGAAAGCCAGGTTAAAAAGCCACTTTTGTGTCACCACATACCCTTGCTTTGAGCACAACATACTTCGCTAACCCACTAATCTCTCTTTGTAGTATACCCCACAAGTTATATTATCCTGTGTTCAAAGTTGAAAAACATAACTGTGAAGAATAACTGTGTCTTTACATACATACGCCATTATGAGCAACTGTCTATTTATACAACAATATCTGTAAGAATTGTAATGACTTAAGACCCAAATGATAAAATACAAATAAGATAGCCCTAAGAAAAAGAGAGGTGCCCGGTACATTAAATTACAGTGAAATTATCTTTATGGAATTTACGGATTTATTGAATTCAAGAACCGCATGGTTTTGCATATATGGATGAATGAGTGCATTAAATCAGTTTAGGAGCAGCATCTAGATTAAATGCATCAGACAAACATTTAGCTTTTAAATCTGGTGATTAAAGCAGTATGATATGATATTATTGAATGAGGGGGCTGCAGTCATATTTACATATTATACATTATCGGCTCAGTTATTTCATTTTCAGCCAAATCTGCAAGCAATTGAATGTTGCTTTGTAGATCAGACTGGCCCTAACACTGTTTTGGCCGATTCAAGAATCCCAGAGTAAAAGTAAAGCTTTGCTTATTGTAGCCCGACGTATGCTTCCAAAATATTTTACCAGTCGAGGCGACAGAGATTTATGGAGACCACGGGGCTGTCATTGGTCAGATAACGACTCTTTCCCGCAGCCCCTAGCATTCCGGCGGTGAATTGCAAAACCATACTGAAAACTACAACGCAGAACTTAGAAAGACTCACGACTCCATCAAAGCGCTTGCATGGTCAAAGAGTTGAATACACGGAGCACTCTATAATGGAACCCTAAGAGTGAGATATAAATCCAAATGGACTCTTAATTGCTCCTTTAAGGCCTCCTGTGGAGGAGGGTTTGAGGGTGGAGGGACATCTGTAAGGTCAGATATTTAAACATGTGTTGCAAGATGCAATATTAAGGAGTTACACTTTCTTTCCAGAAATTGAAGATAAAGTAAAGTGATACCTCAGTTATTACATTATTGGCTCTGTTTTTACATTTTCAAAGTTTTTTTCTAATGCAAGGCCAATAACGTAATAACCAGCCAATAAAGTAATAAGTTATTACATTATTGGCAAAAAGTTATTACGTTATTGGCTCAACAACTTTATTATATTATTGGCAATTTATTACCTTATTGGTTGTATTACATCTAAATTGTTACGTTATTGGCCGTTATTACATTATTGGCCGTTATTACATTATCTACACAGGTGAAAAAGTGGTGGAAAATAGCATGTTCAATATTCAATATAAGAACATATTACGAACGGGTAAAGCATATTTTGCTTAAGCCTATAAGTTTGTGATTGTAGCCTACACGTCACCTTGGTTTTAATCATATTCAACATGATACAAAGTAAATATCAGTTGGTGCCTATTTCAACTTGTAGTAGCAGTAACCCCCAACAGAATGCTTGTCATCACAGGATGATGATGATGATTAAGATTATGAAAAGACGTTGACTGCTGCTGCAGAAATGGATGCAGAAAAGCCTATGTATGGTAGCTACTGGTAGTTCTCTCCCCTTGGACTTTTATTTACAGGCTTTTGTGGAATTGTCAGTTACACTAACATTAAGAGAATAATGAATTGAAAAACGATTTGCACATTCTGATATTGTTGAACAGAGCATGGATGCTGTACGCAGTGAGATGTTCATTTAATGGCAGGTGAATTCTGCATGTGGAACTGTGGAACTTTATGTAATCTCATGTATTCTCAGTTACCAGTAAATTAGTTGTACAAACTGCATCTCATGACGCAAGTGCCAAAAACTGACCAAGAGATTGTGTAGGCTACTTAGGGCAGAAGAATAAAGGCTAATCTTGAAATAGATTTGCTGGAACACCAGTTACAGGAGGGTGCATGGTCACAGGTGAATAATGTTAATTGTAGGAACAATAGCCTTTATAAGTACTCGTTGTTGATTTTCTATTTGTAGGCAATGAAGAAGACAACATAAAATTTCAATGATTTGTCTGTATTTCAGTGCCGAAATAAAGTGGTGGTGGGTTCTGAGTGCATGTCCACGTTTTGTAACATTACCAACGTAAGGGCTGAGAAAGTTGCTAAAATAAATGTGTGTGACGGGAAACGGCAACGTTAAAGGTATTCATCAGGGAATTAAAGCGAATCACAGATTTATGATCCTCTCTCCAACTAAGCAAATCAAATTTTGTTAGAGATCGGTCGGCTGAACCAGGAAAGGACACCCCATGTCTGTCAACTGTGTCAGGCTCAGAAAATGGGAGGGGATAGGTAGAAATGCAGAGTTTCTGGAATACCCCCCTGATGGCACCCAACACTGTGGTGTGCTGCAGTTTTAATGAGACATTGTTTAGCAGTCTGCTGCATACAGAGAGATAGACAGACTGTCAGGCTTTAGGGAGAGAAAAGGATACCATGTATCCCATATCACACACACATACACTCTCCACACACACTCACACACAAACATACACATACCCAAACGTACACACACACACACATATCTTCCTCTCTCTACTCATGTGACATGGTGAGGCACACTCCAAATGTTCAAGTGATCATTCTCTCTCACTGACATCAAAGCTATTTTCTCTTCTCATTTTGCTGTCATACTGTAAAAGCACACAGAGACCCACTCACTATCTCTGTCTCTATATGTGCTTACATATACACTAAATTGTCAGTATTTATCCAATAATTGTGTCCATACTACTTCAAAATGTCCAGCAGTTTTCAAATGTATAAATTTGAAAAACTCTAAAACAGTTTGATCACTGATCTAAACCATTGGTATTCTTCCCCCTTTCACTGTGGCTTTACAGTTTTGAGGTAAAGCTTTCCCTTTGTTTCCCTCAAACTATTGTGGAACAGCTAGACTGTGCTCCGGTTCTTTTCTTAGCTGTTCTACAGGATCTCTGTGGGGTTGATTGATTTCTCCCGATGTTAGCTGTGTTACCTGTGACGGGTGATAACACTCAATCACAGCATTGTTGCTCTGATTACATGCTCATGGCATCACTTGATCTCCTTGCTCCTCAGCTACTCACAAGAGTACAGTTTGGCCCTTTACTGCAACACTACCTTCATCTCTCACTCACTCTCTCGCTCTGTCTTTCTATCTGTCTGTTTCTGTCTTTCTGTAGCTATTTGTCTCTTTTTCTCTATGTCTCTCTTTCTGTCCCTCTGTGCCTAATGCAGAAAGACAGACTTGTCCCTATCACTGCTTCTGATGCATCTCGGTCTGCTGCTTAAAAGGACAGGGGAAAACAAAAAGACAGTTGAAGAGAGAAAGAGAAGAAGTAAGAGAGATTGGATGGAAGGAATACACATTTTAAAAAGGGAGTTAAGTACATTTACATTTATTCATTTAACAGACGCTTTTATCCAAAGCGACTTACAAGAGAGAGCTTTACAAAAGTGCATAGGTCAATGATCATAAACAACGAGATGGCCCCAAAAACATTGCGAGCAACCAAAACATGAAGCATACATTGTGAAAAGCAAATGAGTGCCAATGGGAAGAAACATAAGAGCATGTAGTTAAACAAATTACAAATTAAACAACATGAACCTCAAAAGTGCGAGAGTGTACCTGTAGGAAAGCAGTAGAGGTGCAGAAGCGATACAGGCTGTAGACAGCCTCTCTTACCTGTGTTGGTTTCCTCATTGGGGATGCCCACTGATCCCAGGTCCACCCCTGCAGAAATGACTATCCACGGCCCTAACCTTCACACACACACACATACACACAGCCCCCCCCTCCACACACACACACATACACACAGCCCCCCCCCCCCCCACACACACAAAAAATATGTATGCAAAACAATAAAAACATAACACAGACACAGACATCCATGTCTGCTCATTCAGTGCAGGTGCAGCAGACAGACTGTTGCGTCAACAATCTGCTCCCTGTGTCACTTCACATTCGGCGGCTGCCCTGTCTCCTCTCAATTGCCTAAGCCAGCATCCTGTGTATGTGTGGGTGTGTTTGCTTGTGTGTGTGTGTGACAGAGAGTATTACGGGCCGTTTAGGAAATAATTGAGGCTGTTGCTTACATTTCTGCTATGTCAATTGTATACCAGTAGTCTGAAGTGTTTGTGTACATGCCTGTGTGCATGTGACCAGGGGGGTATTCCAGGTGGCAGGTTTAGTGAAAACTGTGAGTTGTTTAACCCTGAAAAGAGGCATACTCAGAGTTCCACGTTCCATAAAGAGAGGTAACAAAACCTTTTGGTAAGTTTCCATGGTAACTTACTCCGTGAAACTAACCTGCTCGCTAGCAGGTTTTCCATGCTAAACTCTGCGTTTCTACCTATCCCCTCCCACTTTATGAGCCTGATAGCGTTGGCAGACATGGCATATCATTTCCTGGTTCAGCCGAGCGATCTCAAACAACATTTTATTTGCTTAGTTATACGCTGGGAGGCGATTTTAAGACTGCGATTTGATTCCCTGATGCGATTTGATTCCCTGATGAATACCTAAGTTAACGTTACCGTTTCCCGTCACAATCTGTCATTTATTTTAGCAAAATTCTAAGCCCTTGGGCCTTCATCGCTAGTGTTACACGCCGTGGACGTGCACTCAGAATTGACCAAATGCTTTTTGGCACTGAAATAAATACAAATAATTGAAATTGTATTTGGTCTTCTTCATTGCCGACAAATATAAATCACAATGAGTAGCCTAGCCTATTTCTATCAGCTATTGTTCCTACAATTTACATGATTCATATGATTCCTACAATTTACATGATGTACCGTCCTGTAACTGGTGTTTCAGCAAATCTATTTCAACATTGTAGGGGGTCAATATTGGCCAAACAACCGAAACTAATTCCCCTATGGTTTGAAGGAAGATGGGAACCTGAACAGAGTATTAACATTAACCAAATAATGCCAATACCAATGGATTTACTGTTATTTGACTCTTTGGGTTAAATCAGAGCAAGAATGGTCAAATTAAGGTTAAATAACATAATCATTTTATCACATTGCAAATTAATGAAAACTCTTATGCCTACTCTACCATGATTATTGTAAACCAGAGATGAGAAAGAAAGAGTAGGACGAGCTAGAGATGAGGAGAAGGTCTCAGGAGATCAATAATCCACAGAACAATGCTTCACAATTCCTTGAGAACAACTACAATCACACCAGAATCTTGACCCTTACTTATCAACATGACTAGCAATGCTAGAGTAAGTTATACAATGAGATGTGAGAGTCATCAAGTTGAGACTCCATCCAGTAACTCCATATTTTACCATATGAGAGGTGGGGGCAGGTTGATAGCCTTACAAGATCAGCCTTTATTCTTCTGCCCTAAGTACATCATCTCTTGGTCAAAATAGAAATTCAGCAAATTCAACAATTAATATTTGTATAGGTTATTGTTCCTACAATTAACATCACCTGTGCATGCATCCTCCCGTAACTGTTCCATTTACATTTAGTCATTTTAGCAGACGCTCTTATCCAGATTTTCTTCATGAGGTGCAGTTTGTACAACTAATTTACTTGTAACTGGGTATACATGAGATTACATTAGCTACATTTCACAGTTCCACATGCAAAATTCACCTGCCATTAAATGAACTTCTCACTGTATACAGCATCCATGCTCTGTTCAACAGGATCAGAATGTGCAAATCGTTTTTTTCTATTCATTATTCTCACAATGTAAGTGTAACTGACAATTTCCCACAAGTTTGTAAATAAAAGTACACGGGGAGAACTACCAGTAGCTAGGCTACCATACAAAATTCTCTGCATCAACTTCTGCGGAAGCAGTCAATGTCTCTTTGTCATCTTAAATCATCATCTTCTTTTGATGAAAAGCATTCTGTTGGGGGAAACTGCTACTACAAATTGAAATAGGCACCAATTGATATTTACTTGGTATCATGTCGAATTTGATTAAAACCAAGGTGACGTCGAGGCTACAATCAAAAGCGTACCCTAAGCAAAATATGCATTACCTGTTTGTAGTATGTTTTTACATTTTACATTTAATAAAACATTGAAGTATTTTTCTCCTGTAATATTAACTGACAGTGGGGTTAAATGTATGCATTGACTCGGCAGCAATTGTCTCCCACTCCAATTGTACTATACGCTGCTAAAGCCGTGTTGCTTTTTTCCGGAATATGTGCTCAGATTGATAAACACAAAAAAAAAGTGTATCGGAAGTGTGGTGAAGTAGGACAAAAAAATTTGTAGCCGGGTGCCATGGTGGATCCTAGTATCGGAGCTCCATTGATGTTGGCTTTTAATAGTTCTCATGCCCGCGCTTAACTCTGAGTTGACGCACTCCAAGTTGAGTGAACAAATTCATATCAGAGTTTCCCATGTTAGAGTAACTCAACTCAGAGTTCAGGGTTAATCTCAGAGTTTGTTAAACCCCCCCAGGGGGGTTATCCAGGAATACCCCCCAGGGGGGTTATCCAGAAAGCGTATTTAACAAACTGAACTGTGAATTTTTATGCATTGTTTCTCTTCTTTCAGATTTTTTTAACTTTTTCTTTTACATTTTTCTTTTCTGTAGTTTTCTGCCTTCATCTCGCTGCAGGTCCTTTCTAACAAACATTTCAGGCCTTTTGATACCTGAGCAAAAGAGTTTCTACAAAATTTTCAAATTCTTCTGAATTATTTCTCTTTTTACATTTTTCTTCTCTTTTCTGTAGTTGTATGCCTTCGTCTAGCTCCAGCCCCAGCCCCTTTCAAAAATACCTTTTGGGTGCTTTGAAGCTTCAGCTTATAACTTTCTAATAAATGTTCACTATTTTCAGCTTTTTTGCATGGTCAGCTATCCCCATTCAGGTTTTCAGCATTCTCACTGCTGTTTTGTAGTTATTTTTATTTTTGCCCCCCTAAGGCACAGTCAATATTTGGACTACACTGACAACGGCTGTGTCAAAATGTTCGTCTTAGTCTCGATTGTGTTGCTTGTATTGGGATTTACGTTCCGTCGCACAGTTTAGGACAGGGGTGGCCAACCCTGGTCCTCGAGAGCCTCAGTCCTGCATGTTTTTGCGGTAATTCTCAGGCTTGGATAACGACCATTCATTTGAATCAGGTGTGCTGGAGCAGGGAAACATCTAAAACATGCAGAACTGAGGCTCTCGAGGACCAGGGTTGGCCACCCCTGGTTTAGGAGGTTACAACGTTTTTGTGGCGACAAAGTGCCTTTAGTCAACAAAGGGTAATCTGTGCTAGCTACGTCACCACGTCAACACACGTTAGCAACGACGCATGGATACAACGTGATAGAGACGTTCTAGCATGCTAATTGGAGCTTGGATTATGAGTGAAAAATCCCACCCCCAAAAAATCCCAACCATTTGGCTTTGTTGAGAAAGCGATTTTGAGTGGAACTGCAATCTCGGATTTTTGATTTAGGTCGTTAAAGTCTTTTTAAATAAAGTCTCAGTAAATCTCAGTAAAGTCTCAGTAAAGTCTCAGTAAATTGAGCGAGTGCGGGTCGCCCGTGAGACCGCCTAGTGTTTTAGGCGGCAGCCATGCTAGAAAGTGTCATAGTAGTATTTTCGTAGCTAATTTTGTAGTTCAATTTTACACGAAAAAACTGAAAGAGGGAAATGTTATGACGATATGACTATTGTGAAGACATCCAGGTGGTGAGATTTTAATGTAGGTTGCTGTAAAAACGTTGATTTGTTTGCTACGTGAGACCCCGTCAGCCTCCATTGACGATTGCGGCAGCAACAACAGTGTTGTCAACGAGTGTTGACACGCGTCTGATGAGTCTTTTCTTAATTTCGTACCAGGGTCAATTCTACATCCAAATGGAGAGCAGTGTTTTATAAAAACAACAAAGTACAAAACTGTAACTTCACATATCAGCACATGTATATATCTCTGATTGGTTTTAAACTAATTCTCTCAATTACATTTGGTTTCCACTCAAAACAATATTTCTGTTCAAATTCAATTATGTTCGTTTCGACCATGCTAAGGCTAAGCTACAACAAATCACCACGATGTTAAAAAGAAAACTTACCGAAGACATCGGATGAAAGAACAAAACAAAATGTAGCTTCCACTTCTTATATAATTAATTCTGTTTTCAAACGCAAGTAACTTTACTATTTCAAGAATTAGATAACTTAATTCTTTGATTTTGCTTCTGTGTGTTCGTTTTCGTGTCGACAACTCTGCTCTTTTCGTATGCTCTCCTTCTGTGCTCTAAAACTTTTTTCCTGCACACACTGTTACAGCATCCACTAGTGGATATAAAGGGGTATTGCACTAGCGTGTCAAATTAACCAAAAGAAATGCTGCTCCAAATCATAAATATATTCAATTACCTTTCCTATGTAATTTTTACATATGTTACATCCTCCCCTCCTAAATCTGCATGCGTCCCTGCATGTAGTACTTAAACAGTGGGGGTTAACTGAGAGATATCAAATGAAGGAGCGTAATCAAGAGTTTGAGAGAAAGCCTTATCCAGACAATTAAGAATGGAATGCATAACCAACATTAGAGGATTCCCAACGATTTATAAGACAATTGGTCAGGTGCTATCTTAGGCCTAGTTGACCTACGGTTTGCTGTTTCCTCTATCTGATTAGGATTGCTATTTGATACTTTAGGCTGCTCTACTACGATATTTTCGTTAACTCCATCTTCAATTACAGACTGATCTGCTTCTTCTCTGTTCACCACAGTCAACTCAACGTCTTGCTTTTGTTCAGGTAAATATCTCTGAATCATGTTCCTCCAAAGTTTGATTTGATACTTCAGGTACATGTTCGACTTCGCTTTGGTTTACATTCGTTGCTTCCTTTGTTTCCTGAATTTGCATAGGTTGGAACACCTCAGCTTAAACGTTTAAGTGAGAATTGTCAGGACTTATTTGCTCTTGATCATTCTTGGGTGGATTTTCTCGAAGAATCTCACGGACAACGGTGAAGGTTGAAGAAGGAGTATCATGTACAGTAGACACAGGATAGTAATATTCAATTTCTTCGGCACTTGACAGGTCAAATTGGTTCTCCACTTCCTCTTCAGGCACACAGGTTTTGCGTGAGTTGTTCGCTTTTGATTTTGCTTGTAGGCTTTGTTCTGCTTCAGCTGGAACCGATGGAGAAAGGAACCCACATGGCAACAGCAAATCCCGGTGAAGTGTCCTCTCAGGACCGTCAAAACTCTGGGGTGCCACAACATAAACTGGAGAATTATCAATGTGTTTTACTACTTTGTAAACAGTTTGGCTCCATCTATCAGCAATTTTATGTTTGCCTCTGAGTCCAACATTCTTGACCAGAACAAGGTCCCCAACTTCAAGAACACATTCCGTGACCTTAAGGTCGTATCCCAACTTGTTACGTTGAGCAGTCTTCTTACTGTGTTCAACTGCCAGTTTGCAACTCTCATTTAGACGTTGACTCTCTGTTTTACATAGTCAGCGTGAATAACTTTTTTCTGTCCTTCAGGATTCAGCCCAAATGCAACATCCACAGGGAAGTTTGGCTGTCTCCTGAACATGAGCTGGTACGGAGGGTATCCAGTCGTGTCACTCTTAGTGCAATTGTAGGCATGAACTAATGGTTGAACAAAATAACGCCATTTGACTTCTTGTCTTCTTTTCTAAGAGTACCAAGCATTTCAAGGAGAGTACGGTTAAACCGTTCCACTGGATTACCACGCGGGTGGTAAGGTGTTGTCCTTGTCTTGCGTATCCCTAGCAGTTGGTAGAGCTCTTGAATGACGGCTGACTCAAAGTCACGTCCTTGATCGCTGTGGAGACGTTCCGGTATACCATAATGAACAAAGAAACTACGCCACAAAGCTTTGGCTACTGTCTTTGCCTTTTGATCAGCAGTTGAAATGGCCACAGCATACTTGGTGAAATGATCAGTTATGACCAATATGTTCTTTGTACCTCGGCCATCTGGTTCAAGTGACAAATAGTCCATGCAGACCAATTCGAGTGGTCTACTAGTGTCAATATTTACAAAAGCGGCACTTTTCTCTGCTCTTGCTTTAAGCCTAACATAGCATTCACATGTGTTGACCTTCTCTTCGACATCTACTGACATACGTGGCCAGTAGAAGCGCGTACGGACGAGATCGAGAGTTCGGTCAATTCCCATGTGACCAACTTTGTCATGTAAACTTTGTAAAACCATCTCTCTGTACTTAGTTGGAAGGACTAGTTGGTAAAAGGGCTCTCCCTTATGCAAACGTTTTCTGTACAGAGCTCCATTCTTGAATACAAGTTGATCCAGAACTCTTAGCAAGAGCTGTACTTCTCGGTCCTCCCTTTGTCTTACACGGTAAGATAGGTGTTTTCCAGTGTTGACAATGTCAATGACTCTGCTGATATTAGAGTCGGCTTTCTGTTCCGTAGCCCAATCTTGCTGCGTCAACTTGGGAAGAGTGCTCGATCCCAAGCACAGGTCAATTTGTGAGAATTCTGCTGGAATAGCATGGGCATCCATAGCAAGCCACTCTATGAGAAGCGGTGGGTGAAAGTCTTCTTCAGTTTCAGCATTCATGTCCAACTAATGTCTGTGACAGACGGCTTTGACAGCCTTCCCGGGGAAAACTGACTGAGCATCCCTCACAAACTGAACAAGAAACTGCTGTACTCTATCATCCTCCGCTTCGGCACTGCAATCAGACTCTGTGGGGTCATGTGGGCGTCTTGATAGACCATCGGCATCCTGGTTATGTCTGCCGGCTCTGTATTGGATGTCAAAGTTAAAGTTGGATAGTGCAGCAAGCCATCGGTGTCATGCTGCATCAAGTTTGGCAGATTTTAAAACATATGTCAATGGGTTGTTATCTGTCAGAATCGTAAACTTAGCATCATAAAGATAGTCAAAGAATGTATCTGTGACAGCCCATTGGAGGGCTGAAAACTAACTTGTGTGTAGGGTACCTCTTTTCACAATTTGACAAGCCTCTGCTGGCATACGCAATTGCACGCATATAACCATCTTGCTCTTGA
This sequence comes from Hypomesus transpacificus, assembly GCF_021917145.1. NCBI lineage: Eukaryota > Metazoa > Chordata > Actinopteri > Osmeriformes > Osmeridae > Hypomesus > Hypomesus transpacificus. The sequence continues at coordinate 5,612,901 of NC_061070.1, read as the reverse complement.
TATATAGCTGCACCCAGCCCATGTAAACTGGCGTCCGTGTGCACAATGTAGGGCAATTTGGGATTGGTGAATCCTAGAACAGTTGCAGTTGTCAGCTTTTCTATTATTAATTTGAATGCATCTTCACACTTTGCTGTCCATTTCCCATTAAATGGTTGTTTTAGATCTGCAGTACAGGTAGACTTTTGACATTTGTTTCTCCTCTTAGGCGGTATATAGGCGGTATATAATCAGCTGTCAGATCATTGAGGGGTTTAGCCAATTTTGAATAGTCCTTCACAAACCTCATATAGTATCCTGAAAATCCTAAAAAAAGAGTTCACTTATGTTAGTAGGCCTTGGCCATGTCGTCAGGGCTTTGACTTTTTCAGGGTCAGTCTTCACTCCATCTTCAGAGACTACATGTCCCAAGTACTTGACTGACTTACGAAAAAAACTGAATTTTACAGGTGAGAGCTTCAACCCGAATCCTTTTAGCTTGTTCAAAACATGCATGAGACGCTGCTCATGTTCTTCCAGTGTGTCAGAGAAAACAATTAAGTCATCGAGGAACACAAGAACTTCGCTTAGATTTAGATCTCCCATGCATTTTTCCATGAGCCTTTGAAAGGTGCTTGGTGCATTAGTAACACCTTGGGGCATTCTATTAAATTCCCAAAATCCCATGGGTGTTAGAAAAGCAGTTTTGTGCTTGTTTTCCTCCTCCATTTCCACCTGATAGTAACCAGATTTTAAATCCATAACAGAAAACCACTTGGATCCTGTTAAAGCTGCAAATGCTTCCTCTATGTTTGGCAAGGCATAGGCATCTTTGATAGTTTGGTTGTTGAGTTTGTGGTAATCAACGCACAGACGAATACTGCCATCTTTCTTCTTGACGACGACTATTGGTGAAGCAAAGGGACTTTCGGACTCTCGTATGGTGTTTGCATCCAGAAGCTCTTTTAGATGGAGTCGCACAGGTTCATAGTCAGAAGGATGTATGGGTCTGGCTCTTTGTTTGAAAGGTGTCGGGTCCGACAAGCGAACTTTGTGTTTTACGGCAGTTGTGTGACCATAATAAAGATCACCACTGGCGTAAACCTCAGGTATGGATGTTAACATTTTGGTTATTCTTGCTTTCCATTCTTCTGGTAAAGGTGTGTCACTAAAGTCAAAAGTGCGACTGTTCTCATGAGTAGTTGACATTGAGTTGCACCCAGCCCCAAGGGTGGGTACTTGTGACATTTCGCGGTTGTCCTTTGAGTGCGTTGGCAGAGAGGAGACATTTACAGGAATTGAGAGTTCCGCGATTAACTGATGCGCTGGCACAGATATATCATGTGCCGTCTCATTTTTCAGCAATACTGGGACTTTAAAGGATGCTTTTCTTGGACAGGCTAAGACATAGCTGCAGAATAGCAGACCAATTGGAAGTTTGGATTGAGAAGACGGTTCTACTGCCAGGGTGGTTCCAGCTCCAACAGGCACTTTCCTCGTGTAACCGTTTAGTACCATCTTGTGCCCCGCTGGAACAGTGACACAATGCTTGTCCTGCAGTTTGACTTTCCCAACTCTGCCATTGTCTTGTTCGATTTTGTATCTACTCCACAGGCTTTTGACCAAAGGAGTTAACACACAAGGCCCCAGTACACCCTGAGTGCCCTTTTTATCATCTGCACATATCTTATACAATATGTCTAGAGCACAGGTGTCAAACTCAAGGCCCGCGGGCCAAATGTGGCCCGCCACGTCATTTTATAGCGGAAGCTTAATGGGCTATTGAAATGAGTCTACGCTGCTTTACAGCGTGCATTGACCATAAACGACATCTCTCACCATGCATTTCGATTGTGTTACGGCAAAGTGACGACATCCCGCCACTAGAAAGCAGTGTATGCACATCAGTGTTAAACGCAAAGTTTCCCCATGTGCATTTTCAGCCAAGGTCCTCGGGCATTTCACCCAAGTTGGTATCGCTCTCGAACTTGGTTAGAGTACTCAGCCAAGCTAGCATGTTTCTGCTTCCCTTGTCGATAATTTGGAGCCAGAAATGATGAAGACATCACCTTCATTAGACAAGGTTTTACCAATTGGAAAACGGCAATGTTTATTTTACATAAAGCTCAAAAAGCTATTCAAATGAAGGGCAAAAAAAGTGTTGCTCTTGCGCTATGCGCGCTTGCATTTTGTCACCAAACACAGAGAAAAATATGCAAATGTATCCTCCAAGAAAAACAGCAGATTGTCCAAGAATTAAAAGGCGGACTTCAATTGCAGCATAATAGGCCCTATGTTCACAAAAGCTACAACAAAAACACCATGTTTTTACATCGTTACTGACGTTACATCGTAGTTACAAATGGCACTTTGACGGCAACCATAATGCTGATGTGGCCCTCGGTGAAAATGAGTTTGACACCCCTGGTCTAGAGTGTTGGTTCCAACAAGAACAGGGACCTCTGTATTAGACTTACAGTCAGGAACTACAAGTGCTAAGGTGTTAACTGTTTCAGGTTTCCCTGTTATGTTATCTGGGAAAAATATATTTACTTCTATGTAGCCTAAGTATGGCACAACTTGACCTCCAGCACCTTCAACCTCTAAGATACTGTTAAGTGACAGAATGGGTTTTGAAGACAAGTGGGTTTCATAAAATGACTGAGGAACTGTTTTAACTTGAGAACCTGAGTCGAGGAGTGACTTACACTGATTACCCTCAATGACAACAGTGGCAACACACTATGGACCAACTAGATTGCTTATAAGTTTGCCTTCACCGAGTCTAGAGTGGGTGTATTTCTTGGCTATTCTACGCTTCAATTTTTCTTTGGGACTGTCATAACTGTTGTGGGCCTCAATATGTCCCTCTACTGAAACCTTAGTAAGTTTGATTGAAACCCTTGTTTGGCTTTCCATTCATCCTGCTTTGCACGCAGTTGTTTGTATTTTAGATCGACAGCTGCTTTGTTGACAGAGTTTTCACATGATTTGGCGATGTGCTCGTCTTCACCGCACCGGAAACAGAACCAAGCTTTTGGTTTGCGTGATGTCACAGCATGGGCTTGTATTTCAGCTCTGGGTGCGGGATGTTCATTGTTTTCAACTGCTTTGGTCTTGCTTTTCTTTTCTCCCTTAAATTTCTTGGTACTAAGCTGTGCCTGCAGCTGGGCAACCTGTTTGCGTAAACTTTCAGTTTCAGAGATGTACGCCTGTAGAACACCTGTGTTAGGGTCTGCGTATGATGTGATATCAGATACAACATGCATATTAGCAGTTGGTTCTGCCTGTACTTCCAAACATCTCGTCACCGTCCTCCACGACACCATAGGCCGAATCAAGCAGCTTCACGTAATCCCTTGGATGAGCGCAGGAACCCAATTGTTTAACCACATCTGAAGCTGGGGTTAGGAGACTCTCCAGGATCTTCCTTCTCTGAACATCTACAGAAGGGCAGTCTTGAAACATTAATTGAACATGGAGACACCAGTTTTCCAAGTCCGATTCACTTGGAGGTTTAGGTATTTTGCCTGAGAAAGTGCGCAACCATTCTAATTGGCCTTGTGTTGCATTTGTATCATTTTTAATGACATGCTCGACTACAATACGCTGTACTTCGGGTGGGTTAAGCATGTCATCAGGAAACTGTGAAGTTCTAGGAACTGGATTGTTTTTTCTAGTACTGGTCTGAGACAATACATCCGATGGTGATAACTGGAAGGGGTTTGACATTTTAAGGTGAGCTTTATTGGGCGGTTTACGGAGAAATGGGGTCCTACTGTGGGTAGAGTGCACACTGCCTTCTGAATCACTACTTTCCCCTGAGCCTGAATCAGTAGCTCTGGCAAAAGCAGAGGGCTTGTCAAAACAATGGGGTGTCACTTCAAGCTTATTTACTAGCCAACTAGTCAAAGTGTTTACAGCACTATTAGTTTTGAAAGAAATCTTGCTCAAGAGAAGTAATGGGTGCTTCTGAACTAAACTCCACTATGACAACAATGTTAATCTCTTGTTCCAGAACAACTTTCATTTACTGTTGCTAATTCGCATTTTGTTCCACAAAACCACGCTATTCTAAATGCAAAACATACCCCAAAGTAAAAGAAAAGAAATCGTTATATATATTTCTTTACGCCAGGTGCACTGACACACACATCAGTGCTTTAAAGTCCACAGAACCACTCTGTAAATATGATCAGTTTAAATATGTGACTCACCATCATCACATCAGTGATATTAAAAGGTCAGTTTTCTGCTCTTTCTCAATGCAAACTCATCAATGAGCTCTTGAAAGTAGGGATGGGCATAATTAATCGACGATCGATTATCGATCATTAAGAATTTAGTCGATTACATTATTTGTTCATCGATAAAACGAATGCGTGTTCTGTTGTGTAGTGTGAGTCTTGAAGGAATGCAATGGATTTCACGATGTGGCAGCAATTAAACATTTTACCAAATGAAGCCAATGTTTGGAAAAAAACGCCACAGGCCTAGAGTTAATCAGTTACCGGCGAGTTTCCATGTATTTCAAAAGTAAACATGAAGAGGTCACGGCGAAGTGTAGCGTGAGACCATTTTGACTTAAAAATTACTTTGTTCACTGCCAACACTGCAAAGAGTATAAATACAACTCCTCCACGACGTACCACTTGAAGAACGTACATCCGACCCTGGTTAGTGGCGGTGCATGCTCTTGGTGTTAGCACGGAGGAGCTGCAATGCACAACGAGCAGAGAAAATTACCCAACGGATCTGCAAGTCCATCGAGATGGATATGCTAGTATTGTTGAGGGTGAAGGTTTTTATGAAGCTTTGTTAATTAGCCGGAAAAAAACGAGGGTCAGTTGTGTTTGAGCACAGGCTTCTAGCTGTCGGTTCCGCTTCTAGGAGTTACAGAAATAGTTGTTTTTCTTGTAATAGCTACAGACCTCAATGCGGAAACACGCTGTGTTTTTTCTATTTTAACTGCATTTTAATATAGCCTATAAATAGTGAATTTTAATATAATTTTTTTAATGATTAATCGAAAATCGATCGTTAATTCTCCCGACGATCGATTAAGACAATTTAGTCGAATGCCCATCCCTACTTCAAAGTAGTGAAGAAGTTGAAAGAAAAGAAAGAAGTTGGTGCAGTATGTGATGCTCTATTGACTAGGGATGCACCGAATCCAGGATTCGGATTCGGTCGAATATTGGGCTTTTGGACGGGATTCGGTTTTGGCCGAACCTTAAATTTTTTCCCACCGAACCCGAACCCTACGCTTGCACTACGCCGGTTACGCTGATCGAAATAATGACGCCGCCGTTGAATACGGGAATGTGTTTACGTAGCTAGGTGGTCCGTTCAAGGTAGTATGCTGAGAGAAAGTGAAAATGGAACTCGTAAGCAGAAAAAGTGTTGTGTGCAGTGGCGATTTCTTTAAGACTGCAAGGGAAGCTCAACTTCCCCTAAAATATCAAAAAACTGAATAGAGGGTTTTCACCGACGTCACGTTCTGGGTGGTAACCCGGATGCGCGGCCATATTGGAGGCACTCGGTGTAAACAACTGAACGGAGTACAACCAAAGAACGTATATTCTATACTCTTTGGTACAACTGTAGCCATGTCTAAACGACCGAAATGGTCATCAAAACGCGTCCAAGATCCAAAGGCATATAGGGAAGGACTTGGACCACAAGAAAAGGGTCGATATTTTGAGAAATTAGGATTTATTGGCGTTGCAGATAGTTAGCTCCAGTTAGCTCCCTCTACTTGGATCCGTGACGACCCGGTGATTCTGCCTTCAGTTGGATATCTCCATATTGTTAACTACCTGGTTTTCTCGCCGAAGCCATACACATGCAGTAGTTTGATATGAATTATATTATGTCAACGTCAGCTTTACAGTAAAATAAGCGCACAGTAAAAACAATAAAAGCAGTAGGCCCAATTGTTTTTACTATTAAAAATATTATCATTACAATAGAAAATTAGTTTTGAGCCGCTGAAATAAACATTTCACAATACCTGACAAGAAATGTGCCGAACAAATCCGTATGTTGTCCAGATTTTTCCCTCGTAGATCTTGGTTCGCCTCCTTTCCTCTGACAATCTCTGGCATTCCTTTCCCTGGTTTTAATAATCGATAATATACCAAATGTTTTTCACGATCTGTCCTATTTGTACAACCTGAAACACGGCAATAATTCACAATTTTCCTTGACGACGTTCGGGATATACTTCAGTGCCAGTGCTTTGTTGTGATGCGGAGTACCTCCAAGATGGCGACTTCCGGTCTGATGGCGCGTCGGTGAAAACCCTCTATTACATGTGGTGCTTAACCCGTTACCCGAACCTAAAAGCCTACCTAGTCAAGGTTTTGATGTGAGGTGAAATCGGAACTTCACATTAATGCGAGCGCGCATGGCGCGCGAGTGGAAATTTTTACATTAATTTCAGTGCAATATAGTTTTTTTAGCTTTATGTAGCCTAGCCTAATATGAACATTACGTTGGAGTCATATTCTTAACTATATTTTCCAGAAAATACAACCCAAATGTTTACCTAATAGATTCAGGGCTTTTTGAGAAAACATATTGTTCCCACCCTTGCAGGAACCTAGATTTATGAAGTGACAGATCTTTCTTTTTTTACCTGGCTTTTTCAGTTCCTCCTGGCATCTTTTTCCCTTCCATTTTATTCTTCTCTGGACGCTCAGCGTCTCTGGGAGTGAATGGAAGAGTGGGCTGGCCTGGACGCTGGGCTTCTGCTTGATGATTGGAGGGTGTGTCAAAATACTGCATCTCCTTTTGATTGACAACGATTTTGTACTATAAAAAGTCGCCGAAGCTATTCGAGTTTAGTCCCATCGCGGATTTTGGCCACACTTTCTGCTTTCCTTGACCGGACATTTTCGCACATTATTTTTGTTTTCAATCTGAATTTTTCTAATGTTATGCGCAGTGCCGTTGACTCATTCGACATCGGGCAACCTGAGGCCCCCCTGGTGGCGAGGCCCGGGGCTGCAGCCCCTAAAGCCCATTGTCTTAATCCGGCCCTGATGATATGTGTTATTTCACATATTATTTCACAATGTTATTTCAACATGATTCATGATGATGAATGAACGTATGCTCTCCTTCTGTGCTCTAGAACTTTTTCTTGCACACACTGTTACAGCGTCCACTAGTGGATATAAAGGGGTATTGCACTTGCGTGTCAAATTAACCAAAAACAATGCTGCTCCAAATCATAAATATATCCAATTACCTTTCCTATGTAATTTTTACATATGTTACATATGCAATGAAAGCGCTTTGCTGATTCTGGACACAATGGCGCTTTTTAAAGTTTTAAATTATTGCAAACCCCGCCCGTGGTCCCACAATGGTTTGATCCACAGCCCCAGCCCTCAGCAGTGATGCAGGTGCATGTGTGAAAATCGGACAGTATCTGTTTGTTAGGGATGGCCGATAATCATTTTCTTTTCGATCCAATACCAAGTACTTTCAGGACCAGTATTGTCGATATCGATACTTCTGTATAAAATATTTTTATTTTAGTAATTTTATAATGCATTCGGAAAGCCATCGTTATTAATATAAAATAAACCGCAATAGGCATTACGTGTCTGTGTGGCCTCTGCTCGCGTCAGCTATAGGCTACTTCGTTGTGCTCTTAACCTCTTAATCCCTAGGCCTTTTTCTTAAGTCCCGCCCCCGAAAAGGCATGCCCAAATCTAATGGAGTATATCTCCAAAACTACAAGGACTATAAACATAATATTAGTATCACAAAGATGGTAACACATGTGAGATGTATCCTGAAGTGGTATTATTAATGTGGGTATTAGTTTGTCAGAGTACATGAAGCTAGAACATTCAATTAAATTGTGGAAATGCTATATTCAAATCATGGGTCTGCAGCTCTAAAACAGTTTGGAAACATTATCCTATGTCTGTTGAGTACATATGTGAAATTTGATGTCAATAGGATAAAGCAAACCTAAGGTCTAGTGGTTTTAGTTGAAGAAGTGTGAGGCGGAAATTTGGACATTTGGGTAGATTTGGGCACCATCATTCGCTATTGACTTTTATCAGGTACCAGACAGCTAAATTAATTAAATTTCACAAAAATTTCACTATATGTGTACATTCAATCAAAATACAACTGTTTTGACTTACTTTTCACATTTTCACCCAGACCTCTCTATGTTCCGATTGAAATTCTATGGTTAAGTGGTACTAGGGCTGGGCGGTATGACGGTATATACCGTGCGACGGTAGAAATGTGTCTACCGGGAGAGATTTGGCTATACCGTTTCAACCGCGGTATACTTTATACTATATTTTTGTATTACACGTGTCAATTAAATGGTTGTTGTATTGTATATAAGCCATCATATAAATCGCATTCTTGCGATATTTAGAATTGTTGTTTCACTTCTATTTGATTTGCTATTTTTGTTTGACCTGAAGCACATTTGCGTTGGTCTGACGGAATTTTCGATGTGGAGTGTATTTTGTCTAAGCGGACCACATTCATGGCGATGCTAATTACTTATATATTTGATGTCCCATTCTGCAGGTAACCAATTCTATTTGTTGTTCAAGTTTTATGTCTCGAGTTGTAAAATTACACTGGTGGCGTTGCTAGCATTCTTGATCTAGGACAGGGGTCGGACGGCAACCCAAAATGTTGAAAGAGCCATATTGGACCAAAACAACTAAAAACTATTCTGTCTGGAGCCGCAAACTAATTAAAAGCCTAATATAAGCCTTATAATGAAGGCAACACATGCTGTAAGTGTCTATAGTAGCTATATTAGCCTATTATCAAAATGATAAGTAGGCTACAAATACATAATGAGCATTCATTAAAAAAGCTAGCTAGCTTCCGTTACCTAGCAACCTAGCATAACACTCGTAGTAATGCTACTTCCTGCTAGTGTTACTTGTTAGCCTCCTCATTGTAAAATTTGAAGCCATATGATTAAGTTTCCAGTCGATAAGATAGATAGGTACTTTATTAACCCCCGAACGCAAATTATTGTGTTCAGGTAGACAGATAGCTAGAAAGCTTGCGCAGTCCAGAAAATCTTTAATTGATAAGTTGGATATTGTAGCTACAGTACAGTTTGAGTCTTTTGTTTTTTACTCAAGTGTTGTCTCATGTGAGGCAGTTGTTTTTGTTTGTAATAAATAAATAATAGAGTGTGATGATGTACGGTATGGTTATTTTGTACCATTTCTTAATTGAATTTACAGAACAATTACTATACCGTGATATATACCGTAACCGTGATATAAAATTACTCATACCGGGATAGAAGACTTTGGCCATATCGCCCACCCCTAAGTGGTACTCCGAACTGAGTAAATGTATTACAAAAGTACAGAACAAATTTAAATTCAAAAACTCAAAACATCTCATAACTATGTACAGTGATATGGTGACCTTTAGTGGATTATCACTTGTTATGATCAAATTACATCGGGGACAGTGCCTCTGGACTGGCAGACCGGGGTGGTGGTTCCCCTCTTTAAAAAGGGGGACTTTAGGGGATCACACTCCTCAGCCTCCCTGGGAAAGTCTATTCAGGGGTCCTGGAGAGGAGGGTCCGTCGGATTGTCGAACCTCGGATTCAGGAGGAGCAATGTGGTTTTCGTCCTGGCCGTGGAACAGTGGACCAGCTTTATACCCTCCGCGGAGTCCTGGAGGGTACATGGGAGTTCGCCCAACCAGTCTACACATGTTTTGTGGATTTGGAAAAGGCGTTCGACCGTGTCCCTCGGGGGCTCATGTGGGGGGTGCTCCAAGAGTACGGGGTACCGGATTCCCTGATCGGGGCTGTCCGGTCCCTGTACGACCGGTGCCAGAGTTTGGTCCGCATTGCCGGTAGTAAGTCGAACTTGTTTCCGGTGAGGGTTAGACTCCGCTAGGGCTGCCCTATGTCACCGATTCTGTTCATTACCTATATGGACAGAATTTCTAGGCTCAGCCAGGGTGTTGAGGGGGTCCGGTTTGGTGACCTCAGGATCGGGTCGCTGCTTTTTGCGGATGATATGGTCCTGTTGGCTTCATCGTGCCGTGACCTTCAGCTCTCACTGGAGCGGTTCGCAAACGGATGTGAAGCGGCTGGGATGCGAATCAGCGCCTCCAAATCTGAGGCCATGGTAATCGACCGGAAAAGGATGGATCCTGAACCAAGCAGAGGAGTTCAAGTATCTCGGGGTCTTGTTCACGAGTGAGGGAAGAATGGAGCGCGAGGTCGACAGGCGGATCGGTGCGGCGTCCGCATTGATGCGGGCTCTGCATCGGTCCGTCGTGGTGAAGAAGGAGCTGAGTCGAAAGGCGAAGCTCTCTATTTACCAGTCAACCTACGTTCCTACCCTCACCTATGGTCACGAAGTATGGGTAGTGACCGAAATAACGAGATCGCGAATACAAGCGGCCGAAATTAGCTTTCTCCGCAGGGTGTCCGGGCTCTCCCTTAGAGATAGGGTGAGAAGCTCGGTCATCCGGGAGGGGCTCAGAGTAGAACCGCTGCTCCTCCGCGTCGAGAGGAGCCAGCTGAAGTGGCTCGGGCATCTGATTAGGATGCCTCCTGGACGCCTCCCTGGTGAGGTGTTCCGGGCACATCCCAGTGGGAAGAGGCCCCGGGGAAGACCCAGGACACGCTGGAGGGACTATGTCTCTCGGCTGGCCTGGGAACGCCTCGGGGTCCCCCAGGAAGAGCTGGTGGAAGTGGCCAGGGAGAGGGAAGTCTGGGCCTCCCTGCTTAGGTCGCTGCCCCCGCGACCCGATCCCCGGACAAGCGGCAGATGACGGACGGACGGACGGATGATCAAATTATTATCAAACTGTTTCATGCCAAGGCCCCCCAAATAGCATAAGTTATTGACACTATTAGCCTATAGAAATTGTTAAAAAAAAAATGTTTTAACCTTTGCTGAGACCCCCATGACATTTCAAAACTATATAGTGATATTAGGTCCTAAAATAGGTCCTTGGTACCCTAAAACATAGGTTCCCAAACTTGCTAAAGCCCCCTTGGCAGTCCCCAGCAGAATGAGTTTCAATGATTGCGCGCATGGATATATCTCATGCTTGGATATTTCCTGATTCGATTGGTAAATTGTGTGACCCCTCATCATGTGACCTCTCTATGGCAAGCTAAATATTTGCAAAATTACACGAGAATAGTTTAGGAAAAACTGTTTAGGCAATACATTATATGTCCCGTAAATGGGGACAAAGACGTCCTGTTTCGCTTATAACGATATAGTCACTAAGGTTCAAGCTAATGTTTTAGCTATTAGGAACAGTGTTTGCGATTTGAAATTACTTCAGAATGTCAACAAGGCATGTAACTATCTTACCGAGTGGAATTAGTTGACCAGACACTACTTTTTTCAACAAAATTCATACAAGGTAGGATAAAGCTGTTGTTGTGATTTCAAAATGTGAAACCTTTTTTGGTGATATATTTATGGATTGTTTCGTGTGTGTTAGTGTTAGCCCAGCATGGTTGGTAATTTTGGGAAGGGCTAAATAGTGGTTTTCAATTGACGTGCTTTTCGTGCCTACGTTGAGAATTATCTGTTCATTTATCACAATTACATCGGATCAGCAGTGCCGCAAATGCGGAAGACGGATTGGTTGTTGCTACTTCATGCAATCCATGCATTTATATTATTTGCTTTTAGCAAAAACCGTTTCGATATATTTACAGATGAGATCCTTGTCGTTCCAGTGGTATATAACTTGACTGTTTTCGCGCATGTTTACAATCCGTAATTAGCCGATGTATGTGACGTATGCAGCTAGGTCCCCGACCCGATGCATGACTCTGGATTGGCACCCCCTCGCGGGAGCGCGCGAATCAAAGAGTGAAGGATTTCGTCTTGATATCGCAACCAAACTAAGGGGAAACAGAAGTCTCACATTATACTTTCTTTGTTATGGAATTCAATAGAAGAATGTCGATTATATGTGTAAATATCAGATGCTATTTTCAACACAAAATCCTTAAAATTCTTCATTCAAATCGTATAAACGCGAACCAGCATTCTTGCACCACGACATCGCATTCTGAGGAAATATACCCAAGTATGATTACCAAAGGACATGTATTTTGTGTAGCAGGTTCAAAGTATTTCACATGGCTCTTCATACTAATGTATAGGTTCCAAGGCTTACGATTTTAATGCAGTTAGCCTGCGCATAGGGTGGATTACTCAGACAGGTCGAAAACAACAACCTTCTGATCCAGAATAGGCTATCAGCTGTCCTGAGAAGGGACCAAAGGTTCACATGTCTATAGTCTACAAAAGACAAGTACTAAAAACGATATATCAACATCAAAATAAATGTTCTCACCATGAAATTAAGTCAATTCAATAAATGAACAAATAAAACATAATTATCCCCCACCTACCATGGACTATTCTGTTTTCAGACCTGACCAACCTATACACATGTATTGGTATTAAATTGATGCTATTAAATGTACATAATGCTGGAGTAGAAGGGAAGAAACGTATGCGGGGTGAGAGCATTTCATGGCAGGCCTTGTTTTCCATTTGATGCAAGTGCAATGCACCCCAACACCGACTAGGAAAGTGTCACATGCCTGAAACGTACTGTGGTTACTCGTTCTAGTGCCCTCAGTGTACAGTAAGAATCATTTGATGCTGGGATATACAGAACAGACAATAGAGGGGGGGTGCATTTCACGACAGGCTTGTTGTATTCCTTCTTGTCACGAAATGCACCCCCCACTAACTCTGACTAGAAAAGTGTCACATGCCTGAAACTTACTGTGGTTACTCATACTAGTGCCCTCAGTGTACAGTAAGAATCCTTTGATGCTGGGATATACAGAACAGACAATAGAGGGGGGTGCATCTCACGACAGGCTTAATGCACCCCCTGCTAACACTGACTAGGAAAGTGTGACAGGCCTGAAACTTACTGTGGTTACTCATACTAGTGCCCTCAGTGTACAGTATGAATCATTTGATGCTGGGATATACAGAACAGACAATAGAGGGGGGGGGGGGGGTGCATTTCACGACAGGCTTGTTGTGTTCCTTCTTGTCAAGAAATGCACCCCCTGCTAACCCTGACTAGGAAAGTGTGACATGCCTGAAACTTACTGTGCTTACTCATATTAGCCCCATCTTGTGCAATGCACACACTCACCAAACTTACTCATGCAAGTAATCCCCAAATATAAAGGAAGCCTTTATTCCACAAAAGTATTATTTTAATGTAAATAAACCAGCCTAACAATGATTAATTCCAAAACAAATTAAATAACATTTAAAAAAACATGTTTACACAAAGTCATAGGAAGTGACTTGAAAATAGATAAATAATAATTAAACTTTGTTTAACAAACCAACTAATATATAACAATACAGACAAATTACCTAATGACAACAAGTTTCTTATTTTGGGGGATTATGTGCACGCAAGGCATGAGTAGTCCTCCTCCAGTATAGGCCTCTGCACGCACACATGGTGGTACCATCTCCCACAGATGTCACAGCAGATCTTAGAAAATTGATTAACAATGCAAGTCCTGTAATTTGGGCACCATCACTTCTATTAAACTCAGTGTTAATCTTACTGTTTCTGATTTAGTTATTCTTGTAATAAGGAATACAACAAGCCTGTTGTGAAATGCACCCCCCCCCCCCCTCTATTGTCTGTTCTGTATATACCAGCATCAAATGATTTTTACTGTACACTGAGGGCACCAGTATGAATTAGCACAGTAAGTTTCAGGCATGTCACACTTTCCTAGTCAGGGTTAGCAGGGGGTGCATTAAGCCTGTCGTGAAATGCACCCCCCCTCTATTGTCTGTTCTGTATGTCCCTGCATCAAATGATTCTTACTGTACACTGAGGGCACTAGTATGAGCAACCACAGTAAGTTTCAGGCATTTGACACTTTCCTAGTCAGAGTTAGCGGGGGGTGCATTTCGTGACAAGAAGGAATACAACAAGCCTGTCATGAAATGCACCCCCCCTCTATTGTCTGTTCTGTATGTCCCTGCATCAAATGATTCTTACTGTACACTGAGGGCACTAGTATGAATAAGCACAGTAAGTTTCAGGCATGTCACAGTTTCCTAGTCAGTGTTTGCAGGGAGTGCATGGCATTTACATCAAATGGAAAACAAGGCCTGCTTGAAATGCTCTCCCCCTGCATACGTTTCTTCCCTTCTACTCGAACATTATGAACATTTAATAGCATAAATATAATACCAATACATGTGTATGTATACGGTGGACAGGTCTGAAATCAGAATAGTCCATGGTGGGTGTGGGATTATTATGTTTTATTGTTTCATGTATTTAATTGACTTTAACAATAAGAGTAATATTTCCCATCATAAAAAAGGATTTGATGGTGAGAACATTTCTTTTGATGTTGACACATAGCTCATACATCGTTTTTAGTACTTGTCTTTTGTAGGATATAGGCATGATGTGAACCTTTGGTCCCTTTTCAGGACAGCTGATAACCTATTCTGGATCAAAAATCTGTTGTTTTCGACCTGTCTGAGTAACCCAGCGCAGGCTAACAGAATTAAAATCGCATGCCTTTGAACCTATACATATATGAAAAGCCATACCATGGGAAATACTTTGAACCTGCTTCACAAAATACGTTTTGTGTAGCAGTAATCATGATCATACTGGGATATATTTCCTCAGAATGCGATGTCATGGAGCAAGAATGTTGGTTCGCGTTCGTTGTACCGTTTGAACTACGAATTTTAAGGATTTTGTGTTGAAAATAGCATCTGATATTTACGCAGATAACCGACATCCTTCTCTTGAATTCAACAACTAAGAAAGTATAATGTGAGACTCCTGTCTCCCCTTCTTTTGGTTGCGATATCAAGACGAAATCCTTCACTCTTTGAATCGCGCACGCTCCCGCGAGGGGGTGCCAATCCAGAAAGTCATGCATCGGATGATACAACACAGGGTACCCTAGGGATGAAGAGGTTAAGGGTGTTTAACTTTTAGATGCTTGTCATGTTTGTGGTATTGCCACAATGGTGTATTGTTGTTTGACAAATGTCACATGAAGCTTTATCGTTTTTAACTGGAGTGAAATAACTCCAGATTATGCTTCTTTTTCTTTCAGTCTTGACCGCAGCAATGCAATCGAATCTGCACTGAGTGTGTTTTCACTGAGTGAGAGTGAGAGAGTGCGGCGCGCTGCCGCTGATGACCTCATGATAAGCACAGACACAGGAAGAAAACATAGTTCCCATTGACTTTCTTATTTAAGT
Source organism: Hypomesus transpacificus (assembly GCF_021917145.1). Taxonomy (NCBI): domain Eukaryota; kingdom Metazoa; phylum Chordata; class Actinopteri; order Osmeriformes; family Osmeridae; genus Hypomesus; species Hypomesus transpacificus. The sequence goes on along the minus strand of NC_061070.1, from coordinate 5,597,620 downwards.
ACATTTCTATACTATACGGCCAACTACTATTATACAAATATTCTAAAATCACTTGTTTAAAAGAAATCCCAGTTAGGATCGATTTTTCAAATTGAGAATCGATCCCTTTGATACAATGCCAGTATTGGATCGATCCGCCCATCCCTACTGTTTGTGTCGTTGGTGGCTGATGTCCAGTAAGTAGTTAAGAAAGGATTGTTTTGATTTCTACCACTCAATACAATAAAACATTCATAACTTTCACAATTTTCCCTGCATTGGTCACTATGTTAGCTAGCTAACTAAGTAACATCACCAGCTGTTTGAATTAGAGAGAAGCTAGCAATGCAGTAGTTGTGTTCCTTATCTGACAAGGTGACTTGAGTGTCTACTATCTGAAATGCAGGTAGGCCTAGTTAACGTGAAATTAAAGTTGATTGCACCACAGTGATTTCACAATGTTGGCAGGGTTCACACACACTAGCTGCATTTGCATAGCTAGCAAACAAACCGATGGAGCAAACATTGCTAGCACCTATTCCATTTGGCGTTGTCAAAAAATTGAAACTTTGCTATCGTCAATTTAATCCAAGATCAGCATGGATATTGTAGTTCTTCGAAATCCATTTGCCATGGTTAGCAGTACTGAACAGAACTATACTATATTCTACCATTGTCATAATTATCTTAAATGATCTCGTTGCAAAAGCTAAATCGTCTCTAGGGACTTTGAAGCACCTGTGTGCCGATCTGGAGTAAACTGGCGATAGCAAAGATGATGGTAAATACCACAAAAACTGAATTGGGCCAACTCTCACGGTTTCGCCGTGTGACACACGCATTTCACCCATTTCTCACGCTCTCACGCCACACCTTGTATATCTCATTCTGAAAAGGCAACGCCAAACAAGTAGCCAAACTAACATTGTAAACATTCACGGACGACGCGCAGGTTAACAGAGTGAAGCAACGTTGCAAACAGCCGTGCATGGCCGCGGGATCTAGGGGTGCTCGAGGGTGCTGCAGCACCCCCTGACAGCACGAGAATTTAAAAGGATATGACTTTAAAATCCACCACCGTGGCACAGCTCCGCAGTAGCGGACTGGCATTCGGGAGCACCGGGAAAAGAATAACTATGGAAAACCAGGGTAAGAAACGTAGGGTGGGGCTGAAAAATTAAGAGACAAAGAAATCACCTTCACTAGACAAGGTTTTACCAATTGAAAAACGGCTGTTTATTTTACATGAAGCTCAACAATTTTGTGCTCAAATGAAGGCCAAAAAAATTCGCTCGCTTTTAGGATTGAACTCCCTAACTAGCATCCCATTGAACACAGACTATGCTTGCATTTGCAGGGCAGCTGTGGTGGCGTATATGGGGGCCAGTTATGGTGGGCCGGTCTGGATCAAAGTTCAGGGCCAATTTTTACTCCCAGTTCCTCCCTGCCGCCCCGCAACATTAAACCCCGCCAGCACCCCCCTGATAAAATATGTTCCCGCAGCCCTGTTAATATGACAAAAGTTTTCAGTTTGCGTTGTGTAAAGGGTGAACTCATACAGCTGTCAATCCTTGTCAATGCAACCCGTTTCACCTTTCCTAACTGTCTATCTACCTGGTAGATTGAAACCTATTCTGGAAGAATGGTAATAAATTATAGAAGCCCATATCCTTCTGTAAATAACCTGCACATTGTGTGTGCGGCCAGCATGGTAGAAAAATTGCAGAAAAAAGAAAGACGGATATCAGAGCATTTCAGGACACCAGAACGCAAAGAAAGAACCCTAGTGGCCTAATCTCAAAGACTAGTTGATAAAATGTTCATACAAATTATGTGAAATGTGCTATTTGAATGTTTCATAATGATGCCATTAGGCAGAGGAGGCACCAGATGACTAACAGACAATAGAGCTGCAGGTAGGCAGGAACAGACTGGCAGAGACAGGGAGTCTCGGGTAAGTATGTTGAGTCTCTTGTTTGGCAACATGATGGCTTTTCTTCTTTAGACTTGTAAAATAGGGACATACTTGGACAATGCCATGGATACCCCCACTCTCTACTTAAACTGGTGACTGAACCAACATTAGTTTGAGGCAATGGTTTTGTTGTTGTGATTAATTGTGTAGTATTGGGTACTGGTAGTTAGAAGGATGGCAAACACCTTGTGTCTTTTCTAGGAGACAGACTGTGAGTCAGTGAGGGTGGTGAAAGGGAAAGAGCCAGGGAGAGACTTCAGATGATAGTGTCACAGCCATGGCAGGACCGGGGGTCAACCTTTTTGCCAACAGGAAACAGTGGCACAGTACTGTCTAGTCACCTCAGTGGTGGCACAGAACCATATCAGCCACACCCACCATTTATAGAACCGCAGACTCTTGCCTACAAAGTGTTGACACTTCAAGATAAATATTTTCGCGATTTCCCCCGACTTTATGATGGTTCAATTGAGATTATTTTAGATGAGACTGCACCATGCCCATTGTAATTACATAAACTGCACCCATACAGTGTACAGTACATACTGGCCTTTGATGTAAATACTGTACACCTGCATTCATACTTGACTGATAAGAAACACTATTATAACTACATTTGAACAAGTTGAGACAACCCTTCAGTTACTTACTATAAATTATCCAGGAGTATTAATTATGGTTCCTCAATATACATTTAACATATTACAATGTAGGATGTATTACAGCAATCATTTTGGTGTCCCCCTCAGAAATTGTTCTTGAGAAAATGTCATATAATTGTCCCCCCCAAGTTGATAGCAGATTGTCGCCACTGCTACGACCAACACCAAATTAGCTATCTAGTAATCCAAAAATTAATTTAGCCACATATCTGTTTTGATATGGATGCTTAGCTTGGGGACGGTTGCAACAACTTGTTGCAACCGTCCCCAACCATATCAGCCAGTCAACAAAACAGTAATTCAAACTAAGTAAGTTTTGATTAATTCATACAAAAGGTCACGACAGTCTGACAAAAATACAGCTCATGAAAAAATTTACTTTCATACCTCCAACACAAGTTTTGTTCAATTAATGAAGCAGCAGATGTTGAATATGTGTTCTGTCTTCTTGTTAGGGGGAGGGGTCTAACTGTGCATGTGCAGTATGAGTGTCATCACTCTAGCATGTTTCTGATTGGAGGAAAGAGACTTGTTGCAACTCTCCCTTGTTGCGATTGTCTCCAGTCTCCCCTACTTGTCCCTAAAGAAAATTAAGATTTTTAAGAAGAAAATAATCGGCCATGTGTAGAGTAGGCTGTTGGGTGTTGGCCGTAGCCTGTCTGCAGTAGATTGACTAGCGAGGTGAATAGCGAAGGTAAATAGCGAATGGGATGTGAGATGAGCGGTTACGTGACTGACACAGTAAATTCATAAAAGTAACATTTTGCTAACAGGTAAAAATAAATATTGAAGTCACTCATTGTTGTAAATACAAGTTAGCTTGTTAAAGTCTTTCAAAATTATAAATGGAGGCTTTGACTTCATCCCTGTTGTTATGGTTACTTATTTCAGACACTTTGTACAGGTTCATCACCCGATAATGGACACCCCTGCAGCCAATCAGAATCGAGTATTCACCCAGACCATGGTATAAATCACTTAACACTAAATGCAATTATATAATTCTAAATTATGACATTAGTTGAAAACAAATTATACATTATAATAATGTAATTGCGACTATTACATGGAGCCCACAATATAGCGAGGTACCTCGAATAAATACTGCACCAAAAATGATTAACTACTTACTAACTGAGAGAGGTCAGGCCGGGAAATGTTAAAGCCAAAGTTTGATATTTGCTGGCCTGACCGAATGGTCGAGGTTAGTAAGTTGTTTATTATATGGCATTTTTTGCTCTTTTCATATTATAAATAGAAAACATGTTGTTTTGTTCAGCTCTCAAGTCTTCTCACGGTGTGTTTCAGGTGTTGCCTATCAACCAATTACTTTTGATAGAAAGCTGACAACACAGTTCTGCTAAAATGGCTTTAATTCCAACACAAAATAACTTAAACTTTTAGAAAGAACGCTCGTACTGTCGTTGCCATATAATAACATTGTGTAATAAACGGCACAGCGTTTATTCGAAGAAATATGCCATTAAAAAAATCACTTAAAATGACAATGGACAATCTGACGCGACAAAAAGAAAAAAGAGAGAAATCACCTTTCGTCACATGAATTGGACTGACGATGGTAGCTAAATGATGGAGAGAGGGCTTTTAGATGGGAAGTTACATTTCAAAAAGTTGCGAGGCGGCTCGGTCGACAAAACTAAGGCTGTGTGTACTGATTGTCAGGCTGAGTTTAGTTATCACCTGAATACTTCCAGCCTAAACTATCACATGCAAGCAAAGCACACAGCTAGTAGCAGCGTTAGCAGCGTTACCGGTAGCAGCAGCAGCATTCGCTCCGGTATATGGCAGACAACACTTGCAAAAGAAGCGAACAGCTGAACAAAATAAAAACTGTATTGTTCAATATTAAGGTCAATCTGTGGTTGTTTAAGTATCTGAAATATGTTGTATGAGTGAGATTTGAATATTATGGAGCAGGATATCGTAGTAGGCTATGAGACAACACGTCTTAAATGTATTTTATATTCCAGAATATTCCAGAAGTCTAATTTTGTGGATGTTAATATATATATCTATAATTTATTATAGTTTGTGAGTGAATAAAACTCCCTCACAATTTAAGTTGTGTTCCATCTGAACTTGTTATATGGAAATGATCATCCAGATAGGTCTATTTGAAGTTTTTAAGTACACCCTTCTAATGTTATAAAAAAACAAAACACATATTCCCGCAAAAAAGCAACACGGCTGTAGCAGCGTAGGAGACAATTGCTGGGCGAGTCAATGCATACATTTGAATGCAGTAGCCAGTCCATACATTGAACATTTAACCACACGGTTCATTAATATTACAGGTGAAATAGTGGTGGACTGAATAAAATAGCATGTTAAATATTATATTTAATATAAAAACATTCTACGCACAGGTAAGGTATATTTTGCTTGGTAAGGCCTATAAGCTTGTGGTTGTAGCCTATACGCCACCTTGGTTTTAATCATATTTGACATGATACAAAGTAAATATCAGTCGGTGCCTATTTCAACTTGTAGTAGCAGTTACCCCCAACAGAATGCTTTTGATCATAGGATGATGATGATTAAGATGATGAAGAGACATTGACTGCTGCCGCAGAGATGGATGAAGAGAAGCCTATGTATGGTAGCTACTTGTAGTTCTCTCCCCATGTACTTTTATTTACAGGCTTGTGTGGAATTTTCAGTTACACTGAAATGATGAGAATAATTAATAGAAAACGATTAGCACATTCTGATCCTGTTGAACAGAGCATAGATGCTGTACACATTTTAATTTAATGGCAGGTGAATTCTGCATGAGGAATTGTGGAATTGAATGTAATCTCATGTATTCCCAGTTACCAGTAAAGGAGTTGTACAAACTGCATCTCATGAAGCAAGTGCCAAAAACTGACCAAGTGATAGTGTACTTAGGGCAGAAGAATAAAAGCCGATCTTGAAATTGATTTGCTGGAACACCAGTTACAGGAGGGTGCATGGTCACAGGTGAATAATGTTTATTGTAGGAACAATAGCATATGTAAATATTCATTGTTGGATTTATATTTGTAGGCAATTAAGTTCTGAGTGCATGTCCACGGCGTGTAACATTAGCAATGTAGGCCTAAGGGCTGAGAATGTTGCTAAAATAAACTATGGATTGTGACGTTAACTTGGGTATTCATCAGGGAAATAAAGCACATTGAATCGTGGTCTCATCTTCCGACGTATAACTAAGCCTTAAATCCTAAGTGAATTAAATTGTGTTTGAGATTGGTCGGCCGAACCAGGAAAGAACACCCCATGTCTGGCAACTGTGTCAGGCTCAGAAAGTGGGAGGGGATAGTTAGAAATTCAGAGTTTGTTATGGAACACTTGCTTGCGAGCAGGTTAGGTTCACAGAGTCAGTTACCATGAACACTGACCAAAAGTTTTGGTTACCTCTCCTTCTGGAACAGAAAACCCTGAGTTTGCCTCATTTTAGGGTTACCCAACTCAGGGTTTTCACTAAACCCACTTTCTGGAATACCCTCCAGGTATGAAAGACCAACTGTGTGTGACCAGGTGTGTGCATGTGTGTGCTTACCAGCAATGGTATGAGAACCATGCAGCATCCTGATTATGCCACACTGTACTTCTGTGGCCTTGGTCAATGCCCACCTGTGTGCCTTTCTCCTTATTCCAGAATATTCCGGTTGGCACGTCTGTGTTCATGGTGAATGCTACGGACCCGGACCAGGGCACAGGAGGCAGTGTCCTCTTCTCCTTCCAGCCCCCCTCTCCCTTTTTTGCCATTGATGGTGCGCGTGGGACCATAACAGTCACCAGGGCCCTGGACTATGAGACTACCTCCGCCTACCAGCTCACCGTCAATGCCACGGTCTGTGTATATGCACACACACATACTCACACACTACACACTCTGTGCCTTTTATACACACTTACACACACACATTCACTCTCTAAAGTAGTGGTCCCTGTTCCTCAGGTACCCCCTGTCCTGCCTGTTTTAGATGTGTCCCTCGTCCAACACACCTAATTCAAATGAATGGTTGTTACCAGGCTTCTGCTGAGCTAGATAAAGGCCCATTCATTTGAATCAGGTGTGTTGGAAGAGGGAAACATCTAAAACATACAGGACAGGGGGTCCCTGAGGAACACTGAGTGTTCCTTTGTGTAGTGACACCTATCTGTCCTTGTGTTTGGCTGCTCTTAGGACCAGGACAAGAGGAGGCCCCTGTCCAGTCTGTCCAACCTGGCTATCACAATCACTGATGTCCAGGATATGAACCCCATCTTCACCAACCTGCCCTACAGCACCAACATCCAGGAAGACATGCCTCCAGTCAGTGCTCCTCTCACCTCCTCTCCTATCATCCTTCTCTCATCTTATCTCCTCTCACTCCTCTCCTCCCTTTCCCTGTCATCTCCTCTCACCTCCTCTCCTCCCATTCCCTGTCATCTCCGCTCTTTTTACCTCCTCTATTCTAGCTCCTTTCACCTCTTCTCCTATCACCCCCCTCTCATCTCACCCCATCTCCTCACCCCTCAGCCCTTATCCTCTTACCCCCTCTCATCTTACTTCCTCTCCTCTTACCTCCTCTCTTCCTACCCTCTGCACAGTTCTACCCCCGTCGCTATTGATATGGAAGAATTCGAGTGGCACTGTGTAAATCTTAATAGTCAAGGGATATGGTTTCAATACAATTTTTTTAGACTATACAATTACATATGATTAAACAAAGCTTTGCTGATCAGTCTCAACGAAGGAGGTGCAATCCACACAGATCGTTCGTAAGAGTGATAGAGAACTATCACACATGCACTTCCTTATATAAACTTTAGATCAAATGGCATTCTATAAGGTCAATCAATCAATGCAGCAAACTCTGTGATTGGCTAACTCAACTTAGTGACAGTTTTAAACAATACCAAGTGTCCCAAAATTCTTTGATGTGGCATCTCTCTCCAGGGCAGTAGATAATAAAGCCACAGGAGTTGACCAGTCAAATGGTCAACTGTCCTTTGTGACCATCTTCAAACAATACTTTTAATTAACACAAAATGAAACAGGACACACAATCTTCAAGCCAAAGTTCAGAGCAACTGTCTCATTGACCCCTTACAGTGACCAGAGGACAGAAGGCCATATAAAATGCTTCACCCATCCCCCAGGGCAAGCTGCCCACAGAGCCATCAGCATCTCAGATTCCTTTGAACTCAACTTAATTATCTTCCCTTCCTGTCTCTTACCAATGAACATAGAAGATTATAGATTTCATACACATACATCTATGCATATGACCAACATTTCTACAACACTATGGAGGCATTGTATCAGAGTTATGCCTGGTCTCCACCCTGGTGAGGCCTCAGGCAAAGGTCATGCTAGCCATTCATACGTTCACCATGTTACCATCCCATTAGAAGAACTGTGTGTGTGTGCAAATGTGTGTGTGTGTTTTGCGGGGGCGTTGTTGTCCATTGCTACATTAACTGTGTCTACTCCACCCTGTGTGGGCACCATTTCACTGGTTCTCTATGAGGCTACTGGACCAACCGCTGATGCTTACACTAAATGGAAGGAATAACACATTGGGATCTTCAACTGTCCTTCACTTTCTGTCTGCCTTTGTATATCAGCAGTGTCAAGGTCATTTGACTTGGTGGCCACTTCTGACAGCACTTTAGTGTTGAGAGCCACCTAATGATGAAAAAAAAGTGATAACCAATGAACAAGCATTTTACTTAAAGGGGTCATTGTCTGATTTTATAGGATATCTCACACTATTCCTTAAGGTCTCCTAATAGGGTCTGTAACATTGGTTGGGCTGAAAATGGCCCGGGTGCTATTTTATGCGGCCTGATGCACCCTGTGAAATAGCCCTGGAATAAAACAAAGAGGTTTTCTCCCTTTTATGGTATGCTCATGAATATATAGATGAGCTGCACGCTGATTGGTTATAGCCAAACATGCATCGTGAATTGTAGATTTACATGACAACACAGGTTATTTATTTGAATGAAACAGTCAGGAAAATGAAATACCGTATTTGTTCAATTTAACTCTGCGGCGTTTATTACACAATGTTCATTTTTGGTGCAGCATTTAATAAAAAAAACACAGTATTCTATGCTAGCTATGCTAGCATGCTAACATGTCTGTAGACAAGCTTGCTAGTTCGTTACATTTAATGTTCTTAGCTAGTTTGAACAGTATGGTCTTCTAAATCACCGATTAAGCAACGAGCAAATGTCAATGTTAGCTAGACTAGCTAGCTCTATCTCATCTGCTTTTTATTAACGCTGATTTGCAAGGAACTCAAGAACAGCTAGATAGCAATAACACCTAGACTGTATCAATGTAAACTAGTTTAGCTCGCTAACGCAACAGCACCTACCTCTCTCAGACTACAGTTCTTTCAATAGATAATCTAGACAGGCGTTAGCAATAGGCTAGACTGCTATTCGTTTTTTGGCTATTTTTTCGTAAGCTTCCCTTCTAATGACAACTAACAGCTAGTCTAGCTAAAGTCATTTTGTAAGTAAGGTATGTTGATGTGTATTTGAAACACATTTTGCATTCTACCTATGCTAGATACAGGAGACGTTAGCATTGCTAATAACTGTTGGCGACAAAATCATATTTACAGCTTGCATTTGAGATGAGCATATGGTCGGAACAGCACCTCTTTTTAGCAACAGCGGTTTAGCAAATCCTTCTTTAAATTGTCCAAGGTTTTCAAAACTGTCTTTGGTGAAATGGTTCAAGCAAATGAATAATTGAGTGTCAAACTTCACAGGGATCTTCTCATAGAACATCATTTACATTAACATTTATTCTTTTAGCAGATGCTTTTATCCAAAGCGACTTCCAAGAGAGAGCTTTACAAAGTGCATAGGTCACTGATAATAACAACAAGGTAGCCCCAAAAACATTGCGGGTAGCCAAAACATGAAGCACATATTGTGAACAACCAAAATAAATGCCAAAGGGAAGAACCATGTAGTTAAACAAGTTACAATTAAACAACATGAATCGCTATAAGTGCAAGTGTACCTGTAGAAAAGCAAGCAACAGTAAAAAATATTTGACAGTGAGTACAACAATTTAAATCAGTTACCACTAACCAGCAAGAGCAACAAGTCTCTAAGCAAGAGTCATTGTGATCCTTGAGGAAAACTAACATTGGGTCCAGCCAGTGGCGGATTTTGTGATTTGGGGGCCCCAGGCGAAGACAGGCATGGGGCCCCCTTAACTCCTATTCTCACTCGTTTCAATCATAATTATTAATATAATAAAAATAACTAGAGGGTACAATTTTTGTATGGTGTGCTTGCTAGCGTCGGTTGTAGAAGGGTCAGTTTATTAACTGTAATTTTTTACAACTGATATTTTTGTATATTTTATATACAATGCATATGCCTATACTGTTTATGGAGATTGCATAGATTCAAAAGCATATATTTGTTGCGGCTCATTTACAATTCAAAATACAAAAAGTGAAGAAAAGTGAAATGAAACGGTTGTCTTCTCATTTCCCCTGCAAGAGGGAATATTGATAAGCTACAGCAGCCTCAGTTGAAAAGTAGGATCAAACGAAGATATTGGGCAATCCGGTGTAAAACGGTGCTAACCTCTATGACACCATCAGTTTTTCCCTTCTAGCGATATTTTCGAGCATTTAGCCTACTCATATTGCATTAATTCATTAACAACCCCCTTTGAAACAAGCTATAGAGGGTTTTCACAACGCGTCATCAGACCGGAAGTCGCCATATTGGAGGCACTCCGCATCACAACAAAGCACAGGCACTGAAGTTTATACCGAACGTTGTCAAGGAAAATGGTTAATTATGGCCGTGTTTCAAGTTGTACCAATAGGACAGATCGAGAAAATCTTTTCGAATATTATCGACTTCCAAAAGTTATTAAAAACCAGGGAGAGGAATGCCAGAGATTATCAAAGGAAAGGAGGCGCTTGTGGTTGGCAATGCTGAACCAAGATCTATGAGGGAAAAACACGATTGAGAGTCACTTGGCTACGGGCTACACCTTGAGTATCGCAATGACTTACTTACTTAATTACTTACTCTTGCCTTCACAACATAACGGTCGTTGATAACTTGGTACTGCGTCTCCTTCACCCATCCACACACCATCTGGTTATAGGCATCCAAACCTTTGTAGGATTTAAGGTATTCCGCTGTGTGTGGGCTGGGCGAGAAAACCAGGTAGTTGACTGACTATATCGGGATATACAACTGAAGGAAGAATCACCGGGTCGTCACGGATCCAAGAAGAGGGAGCTAACTCGTAGGGATCTGCACCGCCAATAAATCGTAATTTCTTGAAATATCGCGCCTTTTCTTGTGGTCCAAGTCCTTCCCTATATGCCTTTGCATCTTGGACGCGTTTTGATGAGCTTTTCGGTTGTTTAGACATGGCTACATTCACTAAAGGTATCCAAAGCGCACAATACTCCATTGTACTCCGTTCAGTTGTTTGCATCGAGTGCCTCCACTATGGCATCCTGGTTAGCGCCCAGAACGTGACGTCGGTGAAAACCCTCTATTGTACAACATTGTCACCGGCAGTATTTCAGATGGAATAGCGATTCAAACAATACCATCTGCTGACTGAAAATATGCCCCCAAAAACGTAAATAAGCTTGATATTTATTTAGGCGGAAATGGCTAATTCCCAAAAAGTTTGCTGGAAGTGATCATTTTCAGTAACAATGCAAAATTTGGTCTCAGTATAGAGACCTTCATGGAGAAGCTGACCCCGAGAAATTGTGCAACGAGCAAGCTAGCCTACAGTAGCTGCTGTTGCTAGCCAAACTTCACTGAGCAGCACTTGTGCTAGCTGCCGCATCATTGGATACCAGTGGAGAGAAAAATGACGTTTCCTTCAGTAGTTTCAGTTTGAACACTACTTGTTTACTCTCTTCTTTTGTCTTTCTCTTTTGTGCTCCGCTCGTTGCTTTTCACTTGGCAAAATTGTTTTTTGAATTCACTTCACTCTTCTACTGTCTCGTATTAACCAACTGAAATGACGTGCTTTGCTGCGCAGTTGCTGCAATCGATGGAATAGTCCACAGTAGAATGGGGTTGGAGGGGAAGCCTGCGTTGACACAAGTAGAATAAACGCTCTGTTGGTACTTTGTTGATACTTTTGGGGAAGGTTTTGACTTTTAATTGATTATTGTATTTTTATTATAGTTATTATTGATCATATAGTATTTTTATGGAGTCTTTCAAGGGACCCCTGGCAGGTGGGGGCCCCAGGCGGTTGCCTACTTTGCTTAATGGGTAAATCCGCCCCTGGGTCCAGCAAACCATTCCTAAGTACCGTTTACTCCCGGAACAAGTGCGTCTTGAGCCTTTTCTTGAAGGTGGGGAGACAGTCAATGTCTCTGATGGAGTTGGGGAGTTGATTCCACCACTGGGGGGCCACACAGGAGTAGAGCTTGTGTTGGGACCAAGCGGTCTTGAGCGGTGGGACCACCAGGCGGTTGTCTGAAGAAGACCGTAGGTGGCGGGTGGGGGTGTAAGGCTGCAGGATAGACTTGATGTAGTTGGGTGCAGTCCTGTTCACTGCTCGGAAGGTCAGTACCAGGGTCTTGATGGGTAGCCAGTGGAAGGTGATGAGGAACGGGTTAACATGGGAGAGTCTGGGTAGATTGTAGACCAGACGGGCCGCTGCATTCTGAATCCTCTGAAGAGGGTGGGTTGTGCATGCTGGGAGACACGCGAGCAGCGAGTTGCAGTAGTCCAACTTGGAGAGGACCAGTGCTTGGACTAGCAGCTGGGTGGAGTGCTCAGACAGGTATCTCCTGATCTTCCGGATGTTGTAGAGGGTGAATCTACACGACCGGGAGACTGCAGCAATGTGGGCTGTGAGGGAGAGCTTGTCATCCATGGTAACCCCAAGGTTCCTGGCAGAGGATGAAGGGGTCACCGTCGCAGATCCCAGGGTGATTGAGAGATCGTGAGAGATCGGAGATGGAGGGTTTGGCAGGAATGATGATAAGTTCTGTTTTGGCTGGAGTTGGTGCTTGGTCACCCAGGCGGAGGCGTCTGTGAGGCAGGCTTAGATCCCCGGATCGGTCGGGGGGAACGACAGGTACAGCTGTGTGTTGTCAGTGTAGCAGTGGTAGGAGAAGCCATGGGAGGTGATGATTGGTCCAAGTGAGGTGGTGTACAGAGAGAAGAGGAGGGGTCCAAGGTCGGCGACCTGGTAAGATCTTCCCTACAGGTAGGATGAGATCCACTGGAGTGCAGTGCCGGTGATGCCCATATCAGAAAGTCTCGAGAGCAGGATTTGGTGGTTAACCGTATCAAATGCTGCAGAAAAGTCCAGCTGAATGATGACGGATGACCTTGAAGCCGCTCTGGCAGACTGGTGGAGGGCAGTGGTGACTGACAGGAGGGCAGTCTCTGTGGAGTGGCCAGTCTTCAAGCCCGATTGGTTGGGGTCAAGCAGGTTGTTCTGAGAGACAAAGTTTGACAGTTGGTTAGATACAGCACGTTCAATTGTTTTTGAAAAGAAGGGTAACAGTGATACTGGTCTTTAGTTTCTGGAGGACGGCAGGGTTAAGGGAGGGTTTTTTAAGTCGAGGGGTAACTCTGGCCTGTTTGAAGGCAGAGGGGAAGGTGCCGGAGGTGAGAGAGGAGTTTAGGACATGGAGAAGAAAAGTTATGATGGAGGAGGAGATGGTTTGAAAGAGAGGGGAGGGGACAGGATCAAGAAGACAGGAGGTGGGACGATGAGAGAGAATGAGGTCAGAGAGGGGGGGGGGGGTAGGTTAAGAAGGGTGGAGAAGGTAGAGACAAGTTTGTGGGGGTTTGAAGCAGAGTTAATTTTGTTCCAAAAGTAGTGGGTTTTAGCACCAGTTATATGACAAGAGAAGGATTTAAGGAGGGAGTGGTACTTATCAAGGTTCAGACCGTCTTTGGACTTGCGCCATCTCCTCTCAGCTGCCCGAAGGGTGGACCGTTCTTCACGAATAACATCCTTAAGCCACGGGCAGGAGGGAGAAGATTGTGCAGGCCTGGTTGAAAGGGGACAGAACAACAGAACAATTAAGCATGCCGATCGAGTGTTTGGTTCCTTGGGAAGACTATGAAAAGTGCCTATACAGCCTGGAACACTGCATTTACAACCGTGGTGTATTATCAACATCCTTGAAAAGCTTCCAAACTTTCTTCTTTGTAATTCCCGTGGAAGTACACAGAGCAGCGCGCAGCTAAACTAGTGTCTGAGATATACATTTTGGGGCGTGACAAAGGTACAGACCAGAGCCAAAAAAGGTGGAGCCACATTTTTGACGTCACAAATGTTGCTTTCTTGAAACCGACTGTTTAACAGCTAAATTTTGTTATTGTGAGATTCTTATAGAAAGAGGTGTAAATGGGACTTGAGGTTCACTGTATGTCTATTTTACCCACCGAACGTTCTGTCGTTATTCAACTATGACAAGGTAAACTCGGTTTTGCAGTCAATGACTCCTTAAAGCTCCACCACCAACCAATAGAAATGTGACTTAATATTACTGTATATTATGTAGCTGGAGTACAAAGACACAAGTGGTCCACAGACTCAGTGAAAATGATGGACTTAGGAAACAACATACCTAAGGAAAGCTTCTCGTGCCCTTGGACCACATGTTTGGTCTGTGTTTGTTTGTCTCTCTATCTGCCTGACTGTCTTGTCTCTGCACTCTCTCTCTCTCTCTCTCTTACCCTCTCCGCCACAATTTATAGTATCTCTTTCTGTCTCTCATCCTTTCAACCGTCTTTTACTCCTGTCCTCTTCTCCACCGTGGTTCATCCCATGCTCCAAGCCTCTCTTTGCTGTAGTGAAATGTCAAGTGGTACATTAGCATGCATATTAACAGGGCGTGACTGTGGCCACACCGGGTGTCTCCCTCATTCCCCGATTCATCATCTGTCACACCGAAGGTCAGAGGGAGAGAGATGGGGAAGAAGAGGGAAAGAGAAAGAGAGAGTGAGTGAGTAAGGGAAAGGATGATAGATAGAGCAGGAGGAAGAAAGAGGGAGACAGAGGGAGGAAAAAGAGTGGGAGAGGGACAGAGACAGGGAGTAAGAGAAAGAGGTGGAGAGATGGAGTAGGGGATGAGAGAGGGGTGAATTGAGAGTGAGGGAGGTATAGAGGGAAAGGAGGAAGTAAGATGATAGTAAGAGAGTGGAAAAAGAATGTTGGGTAACACTTTATAATAAGTCAACGCTTTTTGGCATTTACAAAGTGTTAACTAACAGTTAGTTAATCCTTTATAAAACATTTTGAAACATTAACAATACATTATTAAATAGTTAATAATCATTATTAACACTGTTAAAAATGATGGATTTTATTTATAATACAATTCATAAGATGTTTGACAACTGCTTTATCATACTTTATAGACAGCTTGTTAATATAGTTGCAAACCAGTAGTTTAAAAGGTGTTAAAACGACTAGCTCTACTGTAGGCAGATTGCTAGGTTTGGTTGCTCAGATTTCAGATTGGTTGCTAAGTGTTGACATCTGAAACACACCGTGAGAAGACTTGAGTAGAGCTGAACAAAACGACATGTTTTAAATGAAAAGAGCTAAAAAATACCATATAATTAACAACTTACTAACCTTGGCTGTTCGGTCATGCCGGGAAATATCAAACTGCGGCTTTACCGTATCAACTTCGCCATCGCTCGATTGATACTGAAAACCTGTTTATATTTCCCCGTATGACCTCTCGGTTAAAGTCGTTAATAAGAAACATAAATACATGCCTGCCGTTACTTCAAGAAAATTGTAATTTTGTGTATCATTTTGTGTCTGTTTCCTTTCGATATGTTCAGCCTTTGTGAATGTAAGGTTCGAGAATGGACAAGAATAACTTATAAATGTTTAAGAAGGCATAGATTGTTCACACTTTAGATTAGGTCACGCAAAAGCCTTAACTGACAGTTAGTAAATGCTTTATAACTTGCAGTACTAGTCAGAAGTTGCATCATTAGTAAGTCTTAGTAAAATAGTTGTTAAGATAGCCTATCTGCTAAGTATTAGTGTACATCATGTATTTGACTCGGTGTACATTAATTAAAGACATAAGTAAATATGTTGTTAGTTATTTACTCATGCTTTGTAAAGGTAATGTAAATGGTTTGTTCACCATTTGCTAATGCTGTCTATACCAGCTCATGTACCACTAACACCTTTTAAACTACTGGTTTGCAACGATATTAACAAGCTGTCTATAAAGTATGATAATGCAGTTGTCAAACATCTTATGAATTGTAATATTGTAGTATTATTGTGTTTATTAAAGATCAACATAGTGTTTAATAATACGCTTATTAACTACTTAATAATGTATTGTTAATGTTTCAAAATGTTTTATAAACAGGGTATCCGCGGGGTCTTAAAAAGTATTAAAAGTTGATAAATCCATTTAGGGAAAATTAAGGCCCTTAAAAGGTATTAAAAAGTTAATCAGACTGATTGAGTAAATTAATCCCGATTTTATGAGGTATTACATTTTGTTCACACTTTGTCCAAAGAATTTGACTCCAAAAAGAATGCATGAATATATGCATTTTCCTCCCCATGACTTTTATAAACAACGACGTGCTCGGTCACGTATTTTGCGAAATGCACGGTTAGGTGATGTGTTGCCCTCCACATGTCGCGAAACAGACTCCGAAATGGGGAAATGTAAAAAAACTCTTGGTTGGAGAAGGATCAGTTTATACAATGGCTGAAGCCTGTCCCTGAAAACAGTCTGCCGAAATCAGGGTGGCTATGGGTGGCACATCAACGATGCGCGCGGACGTTAACAGGTGTCTCAATACTGCGGTGAATCTCCGCTCACTGAACTCAAACATTCAAATATTTCTATAAACCTTGCCTTTTATTCTTTAATTTATTATTTTGAGTTTTGTTTCTTCCGAGCTTATCTGAGTTCTGTTGTATGGTTGTGCTCTATAGATTTATTTGCAAACTACAACTGTTTATTAAGTTTAAGGTTTTTTGCAGATTGGAACTTGAAGTGGCGATGAGGTCTTAAAATATTTTGAGAAGGTCTTCAAAAAGTCTTAAAAAGGTATTGAAATTAACTTCAGGATTCCTGCATATACCCTGATAAAGGATTAACTAACTGTTAATTAACACTTTGTAAATGCCAAAAAGCGTTGACTTATTATAAAGTGTTACCGAATGTTGCAGCAGAGGAACGAAAATTGTTAGGACAGAGAAGGTGAGGAAGAGAAACTGTCAGGAAGCTCAGTACTGAGTAAGTAGTTCACCTAGTTTCTCCCACCAGCTGTCTATCACCAACCCTGCAGAAGGCTATAAGTGCTGTCATATGAAACATATGATACCTGCAGTTACAAACCCCTCCCCCGCCCTGCTTTTTGGGAAGGCTGATCACACCTCCATATGGACGGCATATCAGGTAGGGCCCTCAGGGGCTGCGCTGACTAGCTGGCAGGAGTCTTCAGTGACATCTTCAACCTCTCCCTTAACCTGTCTGTACTCCCCACCTGCTTCAAGAGGACCACCATTATCCCTGTGCCCAAGAACACCAAGGTCACATGTTTGAACGACTATCGCCGGATAGCACTGACCTCTGTCATCATGAAGTGCTTTGAGCGGCTAGTCAAATCATTCCTCTGCTCCTCGCTGCCCCCACCCTGGACCCTATGCAGTTTGCATACCGGTTCAACAGGTCTACAGACGATGCCATCGCTCTGACTATGCACACCGCTCTGACTATGCACACCGCTCTCTCCCACCTGGACAAAGGGAATACGTATGTGAGGATGCTGTTCATTGACTACAGCTCAGCATTCAACACCATCATCCCCTCCAGACTGGTCTCCAAGCTTGTGGACCTGGGACTAAGCACCTCCCTCTGCAAGTGGATCTTCCACTTCCTGACGGGTAGGCCACAGGTGGTGAGAATCGGTGACCGCACCTCATCCGTACTGATCACCAACACAGGCACACCCCAGGGCTGTGTGCTCAGCCCTTTCCTGTTCTCCTTGTTCACTCACGACTGTGCGGCAACGCACAGCTCCAACCTCCTTGTTAAGTTTGCTGACGACACAACCATCGTGGGCCTCATGTCTGACAGTGACGACTCAGCCTACAGAGAGGAGGTTGACAGCCTGACATCATGGTGCCAAGACAATAACCTCTCTCTGAACATCAGCAAGACCAAGGAGATGATTGTGGACTATAGGAGGCGGCAGGGGGAGGAGCATGCACCCCTACTCATCAACGGATCTGAAATGGAGAAGGTCAGCTGCTTCAAGTTCCTCGGGGTGAACATCAGCAACGACCTCACCTGGTCTGTTCACACGGACAAGGTGGTCAAAGCGGCCCGTAAACGCCTCTTCTTCCTGAGAAGACTGAAGAAGTTTGGTATGGACTCAGTCATCCTCACAAACCTTTACAGATGCACTATAGAGAGCATTCTGACTGGTTGCATTACAGTGTGGTATGGGAGCTGCACAGACAGGGACCGTAAGGCCCTACGAAGTGTGGTCCGTTCTGCTGAGTTCATCATCGGCAGGAAGCTCCCAGCCCTAAAGGAAACCTACCACACACATTGCCTCAGGAAAGCCGGCAAGATTCTAAGAGACTATTACCACCCATCCTTCAGTCTCTTTACCCCGTTGCCTTCTGGCAGGCATTACCGCAGCATCCGGTTGTGCACACGCAGACTGGACAACAGTTTCTACCCAAGGGCCATCAGGCTTTTGAATGGACACTGATATGGACATTGATTCACTGCATACTAATCACTTATACACTGTCACTTTCAGTACTGGTTGCACTATCAGTAACATCTATAGTGGTTGCACTATCAGTGTACTACTGTACCTCACTGTACTTCGCCATCAGGCTCCTGTATGGTCATTGACATAGTCACTGATCTGCAATTTTGCACTATTGTACTGTACTCCACCTAGGTTAGAATAGGTTAGAATCAGAATCAGAATGGGATTTATTCGCCATGAAAGTTTGCACAGACACGGAATTTGCTTTGGCAGGAAGGTGCATACAGTAAACATATAGGAATCTTACATTTAAATATGTGGTCTAACTATACTAAGGATACATAAACTAGCAATACTAAGTGGAATACAATTAAAATAAAATATACAATAAGTAAAATATAAGTTGCATAAGTAAAATATAAGTTGTTATAGGGTTATAATAGGTATTATGTGCATTTAGGGTAAGTATAATGTATTATTTATTGTTATCTGTATATTTAGGGTGTTTTAGTAATAGGGTTAGTATAGTCGATTATTTGAAGAGTTTGGTTCCAAAACGCTATAAATCCATTTTGATCAATTTGAGTTAAAATGTGTTTGTCTTTACCAAGAAAGTGCAAAGATGAAAACCACTATTTTCTGTTTCAAACATTCACATAGCATCTTGAGGTTATAATAACATAAAAAATTGAAATCCAGATTTTGATTTTCAAAGATTTATTTTGAAAAATGATTAATTTTTCCCCAAAATGCAATAAATCCATGACACGTTTTTTTTCTCCAAATATTTACAATACAATATTTCTGTGTTAAAACATTCAACAATTTTCAAATACATTTTAAATAATACAACAATTATATATACAACAATTATATATTATAAACAATATTATTAAACTATGAATATAGTATTAAACAGTGTTGTAAACAATATTTAATTTATTTCATTAATAAATTAATCAAATGAACCGTCACACTCAAAAGGCTGAGCTACATGTAAGAGGTAAAAAAAGAGATCTATGCAAGACTTTGGATGAAGGATCTGGAGCTCTGAATCCCTCTGAATTCTGATTAAATTAGGGGAAGTTCAGTTTTCTGCTGCTCTTCATTCGCTGGGTCACTGGACGCTTCCTCTCTCAGCTACTCTTCATGACTGTCACAGTCGACATTCATCTGTGATTGAGAGAGTGCATCATCATAGAAGGCACGCACATTGTCACTCACACCAATTTCGGAGAGCAAGTTTAGGACATCCTTCTTTTTTTCTTCCTTCACTGTGCTTTCATTGGGAAGCAGACTTGGCTTGAAGTTTGCCCACTTCTTTCCTCTCTTCAGCACTGAGTGGTAGCAGTATTCACCATTGTACACAGCCTTGAATCCCACTTTGTCGTTTCTCAATTCCAGCACTCTCGCTTCACTTAGCTTAAATGATCTCTGTGACTTGACAAAAGCCTGTGTTTCTGTCTTGAAATCATAAGCCTTCCAGTGTTGCCCATAGATGTGTACATTTCCATGACTGCGCAAAATCTGGTAGTATTCCTCTGGCAGAAGAATGGTATCCTTCTTTCGGATCTGTTGCTCAATCCTCCCAAACACACGATCCACGGGGAGAAAACTGTACCCCCTTATAGGAAACACATACTCGGCACTGATTCTTGGAAAGGCCTTCAAAAAGGAAAACAGCATGGACAGCAGGTTGATATTTTTGTTCTGACCAAAACAAGAATCACTGAACAAGCGCAGCCTCTGAGCGCGGTCAAGAGCACCACTCAACTGTTGATGTAAACAGTGGTCCAGAGCTGAAGCCGTCATATTGCTACCGTTTTCATGCTCCATCCATGTGTACAGATTAACATCCTCCACTGCCTGCTTACTTCCCTTCCCATGGTGAATAACGACACCAAAGACATACATGTGGAGCTGTCTGGAATAGTATGCCTGACCTATGGGGGTTCTAGGGAGTAGTAAATTCTGCATCATGTCGAAGCAAACAGTCACTGCATCATGATCTACCTTCCCCAGTAGATCATAGAAAACCCGTGCTCTTCTTCTGTGTAGGATGTAGGATGCAGACTCACTGCGTTTCTCTTCTTCAGTCAAGCTGGGGTCCTTAACTCTTAGTTGAAACCTGGCACATGAAGAACAGGCATCTGTTGCAGGATGCCCAAAACCAAGGTTGAAGTGCTGTCGAAAAACAGTGTAATACAGGGAGTAGCTGATTGCATCGTGATCTTGTTGTTCGAATAGCTTGTGCATTCTTTTTACGCTGAGGTCACTGGGAATGTATTTTCGGCCAGGTGCTCCCCTTCTTCCATAATGGCTGGCCCTACATGTAAAGGTTTTGATGTGATCCATCACAAGCTGCTTCTTGGCATCACTTTCTGCCACCTTACGAGCACCACCCCTGAGTTCTGGTCTGGCTGTAGCATTGAGTGCATAATACTTTGCCACTCGAGACACACGATCCTTGCCGATACCTGCAATGACATAAAAATGACATTTATTTGTTTGTATGTTTGCCAGCAGAGGCCCAAACACACAATTTGCAGAGAACAGAGAGCAAGGACACAGGGGAGGAGGGCTGGGTTTTTGGAGTAAAAAACGCCACACCTTGTAGCTATATCTCACGCTGAAAAGGCAACGCCAAACAAGTAGCCAAGCAAACAGTAACGGATGACGTGCAGGTCAACCGAGTGAAGCCCCCCCCCCCCCCCCCCCCCCCTGGCTACTTGTTTGGCGTTGCCTGTTCAGCGTGAGATGTACAAGGTGTGGCGTGAGAGCGTGAGAAATGGTTGAAATGTGTGTCACGGCGAAACCGTGAGAGTTGGCAGCTCTGTGAGTGAGACTGCGTCCCCCCGTACTAGGCTACATTGATCTGACGTTAGCGAGTCAGCAATTGGGTCGCTCATTGTGTTCACAATGTTGTATTCACTCCATACTACACCAAAACGTCAGGGAGGACTGCTTATTGTAGATACGAGCTTGCTGAAGATAGCCAGGGTCTTTAATTTCTCAAAGCGAGCCTGCTTCATTCGTCATTTGCCTGGCTGAGAAAACAGCCTCCGTTAGCCAGGCTAGTTTTGCCCGTTTCAGGCTATATAAAGGTCTCTCAGAATCACTGTTTACAGGCAAAGGTTGCGGTGGTCCTTGGCCAAATGTGTATTTGACCAGTTTAGAGCTAAATACTCTAGCCAGAGCCTGAAATCGAACCAGTGTTTTGAGTGATTTTGCATGGGTCTTCTGACATTTCACACTGGGGAAGTACGCAGTAAAAATCACAGTTTGGATTTTCCCGCATCTGGCAGCCTATTTAACCGGTTTGAATTAATAGGCTACATGGTCTTCACAGTTAAATAATTTTAAACGCCCAAAATGCTCAGAATAATAATAATGGTATTGTTGATTGTGTGAACTAGCTGGGTTTGCCGTTGGGTTAGCACAGCAGCAGAAGTGGTGAGACCTTTTCCTGTTTAGTCATGTGACGTTCGACATCTAGGCCTATAGGCTACCCCATGAACATCAACATGGACACATTAACACAATACAGGTCGCTACATTATAATACGTAAATCAAAATTAAACTCACCCAATACATTGCAAAAGGTGGCCTTGCAGACAGGAATCTTTGTAGGATGATCTTCGGTCAGCAAATGATATTCGTTAGTGACCTCCCTATCCTTCTGCGAATCGATGGTGTCAACCTTTTGACGTTGCCTCTGAACTCTTTTGACAGTGATCAGCTGTAAAATGATTTGATCCTGCTCGACTTTTGTAGATGCAGAGTAAAAAGACTGAAAGTTTTTCATTAGGTCCCCTGGGGTCAATGTGTCTGCGTGACAGAAGTTAGTGGCCTTCTTGTGAGAACACTTAACGGCCGGCATTTTTCCTCCACCCGAGTGCCTCATTTTCTTATTTTTTTCACGTTCGTGATTAGATTTCGATGGCTTCCTTTTTTTCCCCACCACAGAAACAATCACAGGTTCATCCATACCGTCAAATTGATTCATGTTGTTTTTTTATAGTTATTGTCTTTATCAACAAGATGACCAGCGGGATGCCGGCTTCATTCAGGTGCCGCCAATGCTGTTTACATGGAATGGTGCGCGTGTAATGGTGCGCTGTGATTGGTTGAGCGGATGTATCGCTTTCTGCAGAGAAGGGAGACTGGCGTTTGTCGCGGTTTGGAAAGAAAGGGAGAAAACAGGATAGAATAACACGGCGGATATCGTGTTTTGCGTAAAATCGAATATGGACTTTTCAATACCGACGAAATACAATATCGATTTAGGCAGGAACTCAATTTTTTCAAAAATGGCGTTTATCGCGTTTTGGAACCAAACTCGTCATTTATTGCTATCTTCATATTTAGGAAGTTTCACTTATTTAAGCTCAGCATAGATGTAAATGATGTTCTGTGTACTTATATGTTATGCCAGGTGCTTGTGTTGTCTTGTCTTAAGAATTTCAGTGCCCAGTCTGACCTTGTGTTGTTCTGTGTACCTGACAAATAAAAGACTTGAACTTGAACTAATGCTATTATACTCTTATGATGGTTAGCACAGGAAGCCATTCCTGAAACAGATAGACACTCTGTGCTTATACACATACTCATGACCTCACACACTCCTCCCTCCCCACACTGTCCTGTCCTCACACACTTCTGCCTCCACATATACTCCTGCACACACACTTCTGTCCTCCCACACTCCTGTCCTCACACACTCCTCCCACACATACTGCTGCTCTTACACACACAGACTCCTGCCTTCACACACATGCACTCCTGCACACACATGACGGAGTGGATGTCAACCGTCCTCAAGGCCCATGACATTTACACGTAAACGGATATCTAACGCATAGCCTTGTCACAGGTCATTTCTCAAGCACAGATAGAAAGACAGGATCCCCCCAACTCTTTATAACCCCATCGCTCTCTTTCTTTCTGAAATGTGCAATCAACACGAAAGTTTGAAAGGTTGACAAAAGAAGAGAGTTGAGCAAGAGAGAAGCAGGGCAGAGTACAGAGCTGTTGTTGTGGGTTTGTGTTGTTCTGAGTGACATTTAAACCATTTCTGGGACAAACACAATTTGTCTGTCAGTCCGATGAGCTGAAATGGAGAGAGAGGGGGAGAGATTTAGGCTGTGGGGGAGGGAGTCGAGGTAGAAATATACCAACATCGCTGAAGGGATAAAGAGAGAGGCAGAGGAAATGTGAGTTGGGGGAGGGAGGTGGAGAAGGTCGGGTGGGGAACAAGGGTGGGGGCGCGTTGTCTTGATGCTGGTTGATTGAGCATATTCCACTTGTGTGGACAGCAGGAGAATATTGCTCATATTGTTTCAGCATCACCTCCCTCTCTCTTTTCTTCTCTCACTCTTTTTCTCTTTCCTTCCATCCTCCTCCTTTTCCTATGTCACTTTCTCTGTCTTTTCTCCCCCTCTGCTAGCGATCGGTGAATCGCTGCTCTTAAAAGGCCTGTAATTGATTCTGCTGTAATTGGTCAATGACAGGAGACGCTTTGGCAGAAATGGAGCATAAACACGTTTCAGACACAATTTGTGGGATCAATGGGAGGCAGATAGGAGAGGTGCAGGGAGGGAGGAAGGGAGGGATGGGGGTGTACGTGGAGGACTTGTGGGGGATGGGTGAAGCATGGGGAATAAGTATCACCAGCATGTCTGATTGAGTCATGGGGACGGAGAACACTCCGCGGATCAAAGACTTTTCAAAGGCTTTTTTCTCTTTCTCTCGCTCACTGTCTCCCTCTATCTCTCTTTTTATTTATCTCCCTTTCTTTCTCCTTCTCTCTTTCTGTTGCTCTCTCTTTTTGCCCTCCCTATATGTTTCTTCTGTTGCTGCATCATCCTGTCAGCTGAGGAGTTTTGGAACAATAGAGGAGAAATAAGCCCAATGAAGGGCTAACGAGTCACTCTGAACCTGAAAGAGTCAATTTGTGATTCACCCTGCATCAGTTTGTTTGTTCATTTGTGGTGATGTCCATTTTCTGCCTTTTAAATGCAAAGTAACCAGTGCGCTATTAAAATACATTTTTAATTAGGGGCCCTTCAGTCCCCCGACACAAGTGTGGGGGCTTGCTTTTGTGTCAAAGGGATGTGAGGGGGTCTGTATTTTGGAAGATCCATCAGAGAATAATGCCAGTTTCACTCTTTTTCTTTCTCTCATCTTTCTCTTTCACACATGCACACTTTCACTCTCTTTCACTTTCTGTCTTCTCTCACTCTCGTACCCTGACTCTATTACACTATGTCCTACATATTATCTTTCTCTCTTGCTGTCTCTCCATCCCAATACTGGTCTACTCTCTTTTCTTATCTTTGCGTGTGTGTGTTTCCAGGGTTATGAGGTGCGGAAGATCAGAGCCATTGACCAGGACTTGGGCCGACCGAGGGGCATCGGCTACACCATCCTCTCAGGTGTGTGTCACATGATCGATTTGTTGCAGCAAGCAGGACAGACCCACATAGGGGAAAATCAATCCCTGCTTATGATGATCCCGTCCAGTAATACGGCAGCCTGCTCTACAAACAAGAATCAATGACAGCTCGTTATAATAATACCATACAATATTACTGGAGAATAGGCTTGTCCATAAACAACAATTAATCACCATTCAGTGCAACAGTGCAGAAGGTCTAAATAAGCCAGATGTCAATTAATATTACCATCCAATCATCAGAGAGACTGTCTGCCTGCCATGCTAAACAGAACTCTAAATATCTGCCTTTCCCTAGACAAGCATATGAAGTTATATTCAGTATACTGTACACAGTATGTACTGTGTTTATTTATGTATTTTATATTTCCATGTATGTATATTACTCTCTCTCGCTCACATTTTACATATTAAGGCCATGTTTTGACCAGGTCTGGTGGTCAACATAATGGGCAGAACAGGGGAAGGTGGACCCACTATTCTGTGTGGTGCTGATACCGCCTGCAGACCTTCACAGGGTTTTGTTCTGGGGGGATTCAGACCCAGCTGTGTGGGGACTAGTGTAACACTTAGGAAGAGATTACCTTTACTTAAGAGTATCTAGGCTAGGTTCGACAAGAGCCCATAGGTGTGAATGATGAATCAACAACCAGATGATTTGTGATTGATGTGAATTTGTACTACTGTTCCTGTTTTCTTCCCTAGAAATGAAATATCCTATAAATGTAAACAGAGGTTGTCTTTTTTTTACCAAATCAATTGCAGTTCACGTCAGTGTTAACCACGGATCTCCTGAATACTGGCCACATATCATGTCCATACAACACCAAAGTTTCAATTTTAACATTTTATACTAAATTCAAGGAAACCATAAAAATAAGAAAGGACAAATCACACAATATACAAGTAACACATTCTACACTATTGTTCCAAGCATTTAACAAAACAAAAACCTAGCCCGGACTTCACATGAGAAAATTATATACGTTGACTAAACATATGTGGAGGGAACAATAGGCTAATCTAATGAACTCCATGAACTACCTACCCTAGGCAATGCATTGAACTAGCTAGCCAAAGTGCTAGCATTTCATTCAACACTCACCAAATCCACATATCAGTTTTACAAATAATCTTTCTGTCCTTTCGATAAATCTTCCACATCACAGTTCAGTACATTCTAAATGGTTTCTACTTTTTCCTGTATAAAACAGACATAAGCATGTGCGCCATTTGGTTTCTTATTTTTTTTCAGAGCGTGGCACAAGGGCGTAACCATGGTTTAGACATTGGGGGGGTTCAAATGAATACCCTTCCCCATATTTTTTTGTGTAATGTGCATTGCCTACAATTCTATATTTATATATGAAAATTCGCACATTTAGAACATAGTTTCGAGGACTACATTGACCATTTAAATTCACATCTAAAGGAATAGTGACATTTCTCAGAGACAGTGACTGCCTGCATTGTGACAAAAACAGCAACTCATGCTTTTATGAGGCTACTCGTTTTATTTGCTTACACATTTAACTCGGTATCAAGTTAGCTTACTGTCTGGAAAAAAAAACGCGCATGCTTGGCTGCTGGTCCAGTTTCCTCCGCTTTTTAGGTAACCTCAAATCCTCCATTACTCTACCTCCTCTCCAACAAGTTAACTAACATTTACTTCCTTTGACGAAAAAGTGTTAGGTAACCATGACAACGCAGAACGACACAAGGTGGATTCAAACGAAATCACAGAACTGTACAATTAGGAGGGGGGATTCACACACTTATGTTTTTCTCAACAAACGGAAATACATTGAAAATAAATAAAACATAACAGTAACCGATCCATTGACAGGGTTCATAGAAGGAGAACGTATATTTTACATATCTTCTGCTGTATATTGGGGGGACAGATAGGTATTTTCTCAATATTGGGGGACACACGACCCCCCCCCCCCCCCCCCCCCCCCCCCCCCCCCCCCCCCCCCCCCCCCAAAGAATGTGTGGTTTATGCCCTTGGCGTGGCATTCGCTTCTTGCTCCTACTCTCCTTCATCACGTCTACCCACGTGAACTAAGGATGGGCGGATCGATCCTAAAGTATTGATATTTTCGATACTGGCATTGTATCAAAAGGATCGATTCTCAATTTGAAATATAGATTCTACCTGGGATTTCTTTTAGACAAGTGATTTTAGAATATTTTTATAATAGTAGTCGGCCGTATAGTATAGAAATTTACTTTAACCACAGAAGTCAATGGGAATTTTTTCTTCTTCCGCTGTGTCTGTGCTTATCATGACTTCATCAGCGGCAGCGCGCCGCGCACTCCCACCAGTTTTGCCAGGGCCGCAGTTTTCCCGCGGAATTGGGCTACTTTTGAAGTGTTGCCGTGGGTTGAATTTTTTGTCCGCTGGTTCGGGTAGACCTTTTTTTGTTGTTGACATTAACACATTGACTGATAGGTGAGTTAACTACTTTAGTTAATTGTGCAAACTAATACTGTTAGTTAACTGTGTGAACTAAAACCCTGAGTTAACAGGGTAAACTAATGGCAATACCTTAATTCATGTGTTAATTACCACAATGGCGGCATCCATGGATTGAGACGGTACTTAATAATTTGTTAATAGTAATGTGCTTCCTCAAGTAAAGTCATAACATGAGATACATTTACTAATCATTAATTAATTGATCACTCAAAAAATACTTACTGTTATTACAGAGAGACAACATTTAAATAAACTCTATTATGAGTTGGAATCCTGCATTACAGTCAAACTTACTTTTTGACGAATGGATGACAACCATGCCGTTTGCGAAACGTTTTATTTCACTCGAACAACACATGCAAGGCCACCTTTCTAAGAAGTCCACTCGAAGTATCGATCAAATCTTCCGTAGAAAATGCCTGGCTGCAACAGATCCTTGATGCTGGACCGATTCATGACGGTGAACTTCAAATGTTAACTTTCCACCAGTGGCGATTTCTTTAAGACTGAAAAGGAAGCTCAGCTTCCCCTAAAACTACTTTTAGTAAAAACTACTTTTACTATTGTGTTAACATTTTTAATGTGTTTGAACACGTTCATCTCGAAGACGAATTAGATCAGAGTCAGCTGTGTATAGTAGCAGGTCGACTGACTGATTTCCTTCTCATACTTCCCGTAGCGTCACAGTGCATTTCCCTGTTGAAGCCCAGCTTCAATGGACTTCATGAGGCTCCTTTGAAGAGATTTTTCAGTGTTTCAAAACTATACGTCATTGGATCATGACTCATTGATAAATCATTGGATAAATGGAGCGATTATGTCCCGCCCTGGACGCTCAGCGTCTCTGGGGGTGAATGGAGGAGTGGGCTGGCCTGGACGCTGGGCTTCTGCGTGATGATTGGAGGGTCTGTCGAAAGACTGCATCTCCTTTTGATTGACAGCGATTTTGTACTATAAAAAGTAGCCGAACCTACGTTCAGTTCAGTTCAGTCCCATCGTGGATTTTTAAACTGTAGTTTAGAGACAAACTGCTGCAACCTATTTCTGTTTTTTTGCTTGGCGAAATTGCTAGCCACATTCATTTTAGCACATACTGTTTTTGATCATTTCGATAATCACCTCAGCGTCTCTAAATAGATAGGTTAGAGCCTGTCAGCTGGCTGACTAGCTAGCTAGTCTAGGTCTAAATATAATGGGTAAAAAAGCATTGTTAAATTTGTATGAGTGAGGTCAGTCAGCTCCACGTAGTTTAAACTTAAAGGAAATTTCCTTTACCATTCAAATACTAAATTATTCTCTGTTAGCTTTCACCCTTTTCAAGTTGATGTATAATGCTGAGCTTAGGGGATAGTGGAAAGTTAACATTCGAAGATAAAAGTTCACCGTCATGAATCGGTCCAGGATCTGTTGCAGCCAGGCATTTTCTACGGAAGATCTGGTCGATACTTCGGGTGGACTTCTTCTTAGAAAGGTGGCCTTGCATGTGTTGTTCGAGTGAAATAAAACGTTTTGCAAACGGCATGGTTGTCATCCATTTGTCAAAACGTTATTTTGACTGTAATGCAGGATTCCAACTCATAATAGAGTTTCTTATATACTAGTGTAATAATAGGACCAATACGCTGTTCCTATTGGTCCAGAAGACGTTCTCAAAAGTTATTAAATCCGTTTCTTGTATACTAGTGTAATAATTGGACCAATACACTGTTCCTATTGGTCCAGAAGACATTCTCAAAAGTCAATAAATCCGTTTATTGACTTCCCGAATGTTCGCAGAGGTCAATAAACGTTTTTAACCAACCAGAGTTGTCCAGGGGGGTATCCCAGGTAGCGGGTTTAACAAACTCTGAGATTAACCCTGAACTCTGAGTTGAGTTACTCTAACATGGGAAACTCTGAAAATTCGGTTCCAGAAAAGCTGATATGAATTTGTTAACTCAACTCGGAGTACGGCAACTCTGAGTTTAGCGCTCCGATACTAGGATTCACCATGGCAACCGACGACAAAAAACTTTGTCATACTTCACCACACTTTAGATATAAGTTTTATTTCGTGTTCATGGTCAATCTGAGCACATATTCCGGAAAAAAGCAACACGGCTGTAGCAGCGTATAGCCTATAGCTACAATTGGCGTGGGAGACAATTGCTGCCGAGTCAATGCATTTAATATTTGAATGCAATAGCCAGTCCATACATTGAACATTTAACCCCACTGTCCGTTAATATTACAGGAGAAAAGGTGGTGGACTTAATAAAATAGCATGTTCAATGTTATATTACATATAAAAACATACTACGAACAGGTAATGCATATTTTGCTTATAGAATGCTTGTGATTGTAGCATCGACGTCACCATGGTTTTAATCATATTCGACATGATACAAAGTTTAAATATCAATTGGTGCCTATTTCAACTTGTAGTAGCAGTTTCCATCAACAGAATGCTTTTTATGAAAGGATGATGATGATGATTAGTACGTAAGATGACGAAGATACATTAATGACTGCTGCCGCAGAAATGGATGCAGTCAGAGAATTATGTATGGTAGCTACTGGTAGTTCTCTCTCCATGTACTTTTATTTACAGGCTTTTTTTGTAATTGTCAGTTACACTGACATTATGAGAATAATGAATATAAAAACGATTTGCACATTCTGACAACAGGGCATGCTGTATACAGTGAGATGTTCATTTAACGGCAGGTGAATTTTGCATGTGGAACAGTGAAATGTAGCTAATGTAATTTCATGTATACCCAGTTACAAGTAAATTAGTTGTACAAACTGCACCTCGTGAAGAAAGTGCCAAAAACTGACCAAGAGATGGTGTAGGCCTACTTGGGGTAGAAGAATAAAGGCTAATCTCGAAAAAGATTGACTGGAACACCAGTTACGAGAGGATGCATGGTCACAGGTGATGTTAATTGTAGGAACAATAACCTATATGAATATTAATAGTTGCATTTTCTTAATTTCTATTTTGACCAAGAGATGGTGTACTTAGGGCAAAAAAATAAAGGCTGATCTTGTAAGGCTATCAACCTGCTCCCACCTCTCATATGGTAAAATATGAAGTTACTGAATGGAGTCTCAACTTGATGGCTCTCACATGTCATTGTGTAACTTACTTTAGCATTGCTAGTCATGTTGATAAGTAAGGGTCAAGATTCTGGTCTGATTGTAGTTGTTCTTAAGTAATTGTGAAGCATTGTTCTGTGGATTATTGATCTCCTGAGACGTTCTCCTCAGTTTAGCTTGTCCTACTCCTTCTTCCTCACTCTTGCTTCTTTCTATCTCTGGTTTACAATAATGATGGTAGAGTAGGCATAAGATTTAACCTTCATTGATATCATTCATTTGCAATATGATACAAATTATTTAACCTTAATTTGACCATTCTTGCTCTGATTTAACCCAAAAATCTAAATAGTCAAATAACTGTAATTCCATTGGTATTGGCATTATTTGGTTTATGTTAATACACTGTTCAGTTTCCCATCTTCTTTCAAATCATAGGGGAATTAGTTTCGGTTGTTTGGCCAATATTGACCCCCCTACAATGTTGAAATATATTTGCTTAAACACCAGTTTCAGGATGGTAGGCTACATCATGTAAATTGTAGGAATCATATGAATCATGTAAATTGTAGGAATAGCCGATAGAAATAGGCTAGGCTACTTATTGTGAATTTTATTTGTAGGCAATGAAGAAGACCAAATACAATTTCAATTATTTGAATTTATTTCAGTGCCCAAAAGCATTTGGTCAATTCTGAGTGCATGTCCACGGCATGTAACACTAGCGACAAAGGCCCAAGGCCTGAGCATTTTGCTAAAATTAATTACAGATTGTGACGGGAAACGGTAACGTTAATTTAGGTATTCATCAGGGAATTAAAGCACATCAAATCGCAATCTTAAAATTGTCTCCCAGAGTATAACTAAGCAAATTACATTTTGTTTGAGATCGCTCGGCTGAACCAGGAAATGATATGCCTTGTGTGCCAAAGCTATCGGGCTCATAACATGGGAGGGGATCGGTAGAAACGCAGAGTTGGGCATGGAAAACCTGCTCGCAAGCAGGTTAGTTTCACAGAGTAAGTTACCATGGAAACTTACCAAAAGGTTTCGTAACCTCTCTTTCTGGAACGTGGAACTCGGAGTATGCCTCTTTTCAGGGTTAAACAACTCAAAGTTTTCACTAAACCCGCTACCTGGAATACCCCCCTGTTCAGTTGTTGATATGTTGCCTTAAAGATGTAGTGACGTCACCAGTGCAAGTGCAGCTGATTGCTCTGACGACATGGCGTCTGCTCCAGATTCAACGTGTTTGATTGGGATCTTCCACGCATTGTTGTAGTATATAAGACACCAAATGTTTACACTTCGACAGGTCAGCAAACGCTTTGTCGCCTCGATTTGTTAAAACGATTTACGGTCTCGGTTAACAAACGTTTTAACAAATCTCGGTTTACAAAGGCGTTTGCAGACCTGTCGAGGAATAAACATTTGCTGTTTATTTAAAAATTGTCTCTCTGAAAAAACTGTAAGTATTTGTTGAGTGAATAATTAGTTAATGATTAGTAAATGTATCTCATGTTATGACTTTACTTGAGGAGGCACATTACTATTAACAAATGATTAAGTAGCCTACCGTCTCAATCCATGGATGCCGCCATTGTAGTAATTAACACATGAATTAAGGTATTACCATTAGTTTACCCTGTTAACTCAGGGTTTTAGTTCACACAGTTAACTAACAGTCATAGTTTGCACGATAAACTAAAGTAGTTAACTCACCTATCAGTTAATGTGTTAATGTCAGTAGGAATTGATACATGATTCCAGATTTAATTAATAGTAAATCATATGTGACTCCCTATTACCAAATGATGTGTTCATGATTAGTGCATTATTAAGTACTTTCTGAGTTATGTATTAACTGATGATGATTCATGCATTAGTTAATGCATTAATGAATGCTAATTAATGCACCTTATTGTAAAGTGTTACCAATAAACTTAACAAATGATTGGTTAAGTAAAAAAATATATATATATTTAGGGGGTTTATATTATCTGAATTATCTTAAAATTAAACGTTAAACACATTAAACAAAAGCATTAAGTATTACTTAGTAACCATTAGAAAAAAAAATTTTTTACTGGGTTACACTAGCTTTGGGCTCTGTGTGTTCAATCTCTTGAACAATGTAGAGGAGAGAGAGGGAGAAGTAGAAAGAATAAGGGAGGGAGAGAATGAGCGAGGCAGAGAGAGAGAAGAAAGGAGAGGGAGAAAGGGGGAAGGAGGGAGAGACAGAGAGAAAGAGGGAGAGGCTGAGAGAGAAAGCAAGGTAGAAAGAGAGAGGTGGGTGCAATGTGGGAGGAGAGAACATTGGCTGTAAGGGTCTTCAGTGGGGAGCAGTGTGAGATGAGGCAGGGTGTTTAGTTGGATGATATATGGAGGACAACCACACTGCTGCTCAGCTCTCTGCCCTGGATAAACTCTGTGGGCCCCCTCAGAGGGGTTGCAGTCTACATGGGTGCACCTGGCAGTGCCAGCTGGTTAATACGGTCTGGCATAGAGTTGTGAATTTGGCATAGCAGCGTCCTTCTCCTGGCAATTAAGTCATTGATGCCCATACTGTAGCAGTGCCATCTGTTGAGTTACTGGCTGACCTCAACCAGTCAGTGTGCCACTCTGTCATTTATCAAGCGTGCATGTCGTGGAACACACACACAGACACACAGCCAAATCCCAATACTCTGTCTTACCCCTAGCCCTTAGTTTTGCGCGTTCATGTGAGAGTAAGTGGTGTCCCAATACTCTTTTAGATAAAGGGTAGGGCTAAGAAGAAGGGGTATACACCCCTCAAAACCAAGTGTTTTCGGGAGCTTACTTGCAACCTAGGGGTATGTGAATACTGCGCTACCTGCAACAATGGCGGACAAATCATCCCATAACTCCCATAAATGTAATATTTTTTTCTTAAATAATTGATACAATTGGTCTTGTTTTGTGCTCTACACAGTCCTGTACATATGTATTTGCAACCATGTTCTTAATTGAAACGTTTTAAAAAATCGCTAGTTTGCTACGCTCACGTCACTTTGCTGATTTGCACAACAGTCCCGCATTTCTCTGGTTAGCCTTGAATGGACTACATTAGTAGCGAATTTCGTTTGATATCAGTGCCTAACACTACTTGCTTTGAAGACATCGATATACGCAACGGTAACCAAGTGGTGTCTCATTTCATAGGGCTACCTTACCCTTCAGTTTCGAGACACAAGGGGTAAGACAGAGTATTGGGATTTGGCCTTAGTCTCACCATGACCTTACCCTAACCCAAAACTACTCAGATTGAAAGTAGCTTCACAAATATACCTTATACCATGTTTCTGAGCCTGATAGTGGATGATAATGGATAGGGAAGTAGGACCAGGTGAATAGGGTAGGTGGGTTAGTCGATAGACTAATGGGGGGGGGGGGTAGTTTGTGCGATAGACTAATGCGTTCTGCAGAGAAGGGAGAATGGCATTTTGGAATGGAAGGGAGAAAACATGAAAAAAAATAAACGTAGTTATGGCGGCAGGCGTGTGTTGCTTAGCCTAACCCTAACCCGCCTTAACTGAAAAGTGCTGGAGGAAACCTTGTTGTTGATAGTGTTTGAAGGAGTGTGCATACGTGTGTGTGTGTTAGTAGTTGTGTGTGCATGTGTCTATTTGAGTGTGAGAGAGTAGGAGTGTGTTCGTACTGTATGTGTGTGTGTGCGTGAGTATTAATTTTGCGCCTCCCTCCGGTGTCCTCCCAGGGTGAAACTCAGTCTTCTGGGAGTCGTCTCATTAGTTGAGTAATTAAGATAAATTTGCTATTAATTTCAGAGGTGCTTCATGCTAATGACCTGGAGACCTGGGATCAGGATTGCGTCTCTCCACCAATCACTGGGCTAATCTTATAAATGATGCTCACAGGAGATAGGAACACAGTGTCAGTATCTCTGCTGGAGTTGATAATGAGCATTGAGGGATGGAGATAAACCCACTCTATCTCTCACATACACACACATACTATGTTGGCCCTTCTTGACCCAGTGAGCTCGTTACATATAATTTATTGCTGGAAAGGGGGGGGGGGGGGGGGGGGGGGCGGCAGGCGCGTTGCTAGACATAAAGCTCTACTGGGGGACAGGCCCCTACTCATACAAATATACAAACACTTATGTTTGACACAAATCCAGATGGAAGCAAAGAACCAGATCACCCATTTGGGCTAATATAGGAGAACTATGAACATTCTTCACTGACATATCTGACATGAGACGATCGAGCACTATCCTGGAAAATGTGAAGTGCATTACAAAGCACACACATAACAGGAATGAATACTACATCATAAGAAACATGACATGTTATACAAAAAAAAAATACCACATGAATAAAATATTCAGAGGCTGGTAGACTGGTAGGCAAATATAGGCGCATTAAGAGTATCACACAACACTAAGCATTTAAAAGTAAACTACTGGAAAATATTTGAGTAACGGGAGGTCTACACTTACCTGCCTAAATGGGCCTATATTACCAGAGAAAAAACATATTACACGAACAGCATAATAGAACACAAGAAACATTTAACAGCAAGCTTGTAAAGCTAGTTATGCAGCAGAGCTAGTGGAGATGCTACTGGCCTTTACAGCCCGCTCAGCAGCAATAGTAAAGAGACACTGCAGACTACGATGTCCCTCTCTATGCCGCAGATTTTTTAAAGCCACAATACATATCAAAGGGAATAATTGGCGAGATTGTACAGCTATGTCTTAAAATCTCACTTAAAGGTTTCTACAGTTTTAGCCATTCTTAGGTTCTCTGGCAGAGTATTCCAAAGGCTGTGAGCATAAACACTAAAAGCTGCCTTTCCATGTCTCTTGGTCCTGGCTTTTGGAACTGTTAAGAGTTCAGTACCAGAGTACTTCAGTGATCTAGTGGGTGTGTATCTTGAGAGCATGCCGTAAATTTCTTCAGGTGTATGACTCAGTACGTTTCCATGATGGTATCAATTCGAATTTAGCTTTATTCTGATAATGCAAATTTTTGGGGTAACTTTTATTATCCTAATATATATGGCAGTGAATAAACTGAATCATTGGCCGTAAGCATGTCATATCCCAGTACGATACGTGGCGCTGTTTTCATTACAATTAGTGGTGATACAGCCCTTTCCGCGTGACCTCTTCACCACTACCAACAACAACAACATCAACATTTCGAGAAATACGGCAAACAGAGAGCATGGTGAAGCTACGTCCCTCTACATTTCGTGCATGATGACAATAGGAGTACTGCAAATGCAAACAGCGCTATTGGCTCGCGTAGTTTGTTTCTGCTGGGCCAGCTCCCGGCAGCGACAACTTATCGTCTTTTCGACTTCCAGGTCACAGCCTGGGAGGGAGGGCGGCGGGATCTCAAGCATGCGCAAAGATGCAGAGTACAGTTCATAGTCCAATTCACCGTTTACAAGCATGCGATCTACGAATTATCAACCAACTCGGATCGAATTATCGGTGTCGATCGGATCATAGTCAGACTGCAATTATTCGAACAAAGGTGTTTACAAGAAAGGGATCATTATATTTCAGTCCAAATAAGCGAGTAATTCGAATCCATGTGACCACGGTGCCTATGGAGTGATTTATTAGTGACTAGTTAAAGATTCTTAAAATCTATTCTGCTACTACCAGGTTACCGGACAGAAATTTGTTGTAGGCTGAAGGTGCAGAGAATGAGGTGACCTTGGCCAGGTGTTGAGGAGTCTGGACTGTGTCGTCAGAGGATTTAGTTTCTGCTTACTCTCTCGGTTACCATGGCTCCAGTCACATTCAGAAACTCTGGACGTCCTTGACAATCATTTTCTCAGAATCCATCTATTCTAAACAATAGGAACATTTGTATTTTAGTACAACCACCTTCCAGAAACAATAATACACATTTACACATACACACAGACATACCATGGTCCTAGCTGCCCAGAAACAGTGATAACAACGGAGTCAGATGGCTGAGCGGTGAGGGAGTCGGGCTATTAATCAGAGGGTTGCCGGATCGATTCCCCGCCGTGCAAAATTACATTGTGTCCTCGGGCAAGGCACTTCACCCTACTTGCCTCAGGGGAATGTCCCTGTACTTACTGTAAGTCGCTCTGGATAAGAGCATCTGCGAAATGACTAAATGTAAAATGTAAATGTAACAACCGGGCTGACCGGTCCAAAACAAAGTTGCTGTTCCCCAGCCATGCACCCATATACACATACAGTCCTACACACATGCATAATCCTTAACCCTTGCTGCACACACACACACAGTCCTACACATGCATAATCCTACATCCTTGCTGCACACCCACACACACACAGTCCTACACCCCTGCTGCACGCGCCTACCCGCATACGTACACACACCCACGCACACACTCATACACACATTCACACAGACAAAGCATTTCAATACACACTCATGCACACTCAAACACACACACTACGACACACAACGACACTAAGCTATCTCCAGGAACCTTCAGCCACAGTAGCTCTGAAGGGAACACATCACCATACTCAGTCTTTTGGAAACAATCTGCCGCCCAGAAAGATTAGGTTCAACTGAGCTTGAGACTATTGAGAGCTAGGGGGCTAAAATATTTTGCCTTTTTTCAGCTTTCGGAGTCTGCTGCTCATAGTCAAACAGAGAGAAAGAACATTCATGCCTCTCCCATCAGTCCATTGTTTATCTCTGTATGTCTGTGGGTATTTCTCTTCCTCTATCACACACGGACGTAATCCCCCTTTTTTAAGTCCCTCCATATCTCCCTATTCTTACGTTGGCAGTCTCTCCATCCATCCACCATCGTTCTCTATTCTCAGTCAATGTATTTATACCACATTGCTCGTTCTGGGAACCAGTTCAGGTGGAATAATGTGATTTAATGTGACACTGCTCCCAGGATCCTCCAGAAGCACAAAAGTACACCACTAGAAAGTTATTCTGAAGCTGATAGAAAAAGGAAAATGCAGCCAATGAAAATTCCATGTTTGCAATCCTGTTTTCTTGGACAACAGAATAAGACTATGAAGGGGACTGACCCTAGGTGCCTCACCCACAGGCCACTCCCCAACACAAACACACACACACGTACCCTCCACAAACACAAACTCCGCAGGCAGTCCAAACAAAACAACCCCTATATCCCTAATAAGTGACAGAGACAGGCTAGCAAAATGTGTGTGTGTGTGCTTGTTTGTGTGAGTGTGTGTGTGTGCGCGTAGAGAGAGACGTGGAGGCTGTAGATGTAGGACAAGGCTGGCCTTGTCCTACACCTTCCCTGGCACACAGGTCAGACAGGTACAACCATACAATTTTCCGCCTGGCCAGACTGATAAGCAGAAAAGGCGATTATTCCCTTTCTCCCTCATACCACCCCCCCCCCCCCCCCCCATCCACCTCTCCTCCTCTTCTCCACATATCGCTATCACTCAGAGCCGCTACACCCTGATGCTCAGATGCCTCTTTCTTGAGACTGGCTCCAGTATCAGCTAAGCTGTAATGTGGCTAACCTTAATACCAGCTGCTTCCTGAGGGAGACGTGTATCGTCACAACTAAAATCTTTGAGTTTTTGAGGTTTTCAATTAGTTGCTATGAAGCCGTTTTGAGTGCCCAGCCTGCTGAGACAAGGGTGCAGAGACCTTAGGGCCAGGCCCCGGCACACACCTGGCTCTGCTGATTCAGTCACTACAGTATTAGGACCACCGATCACTTTGCTGATCCATGGGTCTGACTCTGTCCACAGGAATGTACAGTAGAAAACACATAATTTGACAGTCACTTCATTCCTTTTGTAGCACCATCAATTATCCTCTACCCTCCTCACTTGTCTTTTGTTTTCTTCCTGATCTGCTGGGTTGACACATCACTTACATATCTTATCTCCTTATTAGGGGCCAAGCACCTATTGTTTTTGTTTGTTTTATATGAAATTTGGCACACTGATTTGGAACGGTCTCCTGATTATTGTCACCAAGTTTCATGTCAATCCCTGAAGCACTATAGCGCCACCAAGGGGTCAAAGTTGGAAGTGTGTTTACTTCCATAACTTTTGAACAGTGAGTAACCGAACACAGCAGTTCCCAGCAGTGAGAATAGCTCACTGGGATAAGACAGGCTGCTTTGAAACGCAAGGTTGTGGGATCGAATCCAGCCACTGTTATCAAGCAAGTCTTGATACCAGATTATCTGCTTAGCGAAGCCAGGTATGGCACAGTTGCTGTCAAGCAGTTTAACCATAATGGTAACGATAATGTTTCATTCTCAGGACATTTATACTCAAGAAGAGTCAGATTTATTGTGCTTTGTAGATATAACGCTGCTACATCTAGCCAGCGCATTTTGTCTCAAAATGACATATTTACCAAACGCATCGGCTCATCGTTACAAAACTCTGTATACGTGTTTTGCGCAAAGCCGTGAAGGTAATCGAAAGTTTCGGGGTAGCGCCACCAAGTTGCCGAAGAGTATAATGCGACTACATCAAGTCTCTCCTGCAACCTTACACCCCCACCCAAAATTTGATGGGGGTCTCAACATTTTTCAAAATAAATTAATATTGTCACTAATGGTCACTAAAGTGTTTTTAATCCCACCATGGCCAGTATTCAGAATAAAAAAAACATTTATTCGCAATTTATTTTGCCAAGCTGAGCCAGCCAGTCCAGTGTACGTATAGTTAGCCATGTGCGCCAAACAGAAACGTTGAGAAGTCAATGGCTAGCAAGCGAAAGCAGAGTGTATCATTCACACACTTTGGGTTCACATCCAACAAGGTGGCACTCAGAGATGAAGAAGAGGTACTGAATGACAATGCTGTTGCAGCTAGCATAGTGGGCCCACTCACTACCAGAACAGAGGATCCTTTCCCACCCAGTGATTCCCCAGAAGAACAACGTTTAGTTGAGGCCGAGTGCTCCGAAGACGTAGCCTGGCTGCCCGCCCACAAAATAATTGGGTCGGGAAGTTGGGTCTGGGACAGTGTTGGGTACAACGCGTTACTGTAATTAAATGACTCATCCACTGAAAATAAATATAATTTTTCAATAAAATAAAAATAAATTTAATAATTTAATTACAGTTACTTGTAATGAACTTGCATTACATACTGTAAATTACTGTATAAATCAATATTGAATTAAAATCTAAATGTATCGTTTTAGGGTAAAAGTGAACGCTGCCCCTTTAAAATCGTTAGCTGTAGTGCAGTTGCATGGGAGACGTGAGTTTTTGCTGCATAAGCGCGGGCTCTAGT
This sequence comes from Hypomesus transpacificus, assembly GCF_021917145.1. Taxonomy (NCBI): domain Eukaryota; kingdom Metazoa; phylum Chordata; class Actinopteri; order Osmeriformes; family Osmeridae; genus Hypomesus; species Hypomesus transpacificus. The sequence continues at coordinate 5,557,947 of NC_061070.1, read as the reverse complement.
GGTTTGAAGTGGAAGATTTCTACGGCGGCCGTGAAGTGCAATTCACACCCCCTAATATGAGTACATCCCCCATATGAAAACACTCCCCCCCAATACGAGTCAACTCCCCCCAAATCGGATGACTTGTTCAACTCCCCCCAATACAAAAACACGCTCCCCCAAATGGAAAACGACATTACATTAACTCAAAAACACATTACATTAACTCTGAACGGAAAGGGTATTATACTTAGTGCTGATTGGATGCAGTAGGCTAACTAACAAGAAATAAGAAATTGATCGACAGAAGTACAAAATGTACAAATGCCTGACAGAGTTACGTGCACCAGGACATTATTTGGGTATCGAAGCATAGGTTACGTATGCAAAAGCATAAATTGCGTGTTAAACGTAAACATCGATAGCCAAACAACTAGTCCACGTAACTCTGTCATTATCATGAACTTGATCGTTTTGGTTGGAAGGAAAGAGGAAACATTAATGTTTACAATTCAGAGTCATGACACTACTCATTGTCATGGTCATTCCTAGTATGAAATAATCTCAGATATGCTGTTAACGTTTCACAATATAAGTAGCCTATGCGCATGCTAAAAACGCAGTTGAAGGAAGCAGGACTTTTCAGAAGAAAAAACTAATAGTCCACTACAGAAGAACGAAATGCCACAATGACAAAGTAACATGGACCAGGATAGTTGTTTGGCTATCGATTTTTACATTTACACGAAAAACTTTTGCCTAAGTAGCCTACTATTTGCTACATTTTTCGATAGCCAAACAAATGTTCTGGTGCACGTAACTCTGCCAGGCTATGGCATTTTGTACTTCTGTCGATCAATTTCATATTTCTTGTTAGTTAGCCTACTGCATCCAATCAGCGCTAAAGTGTAGTACCTACCCTTTCCGTTCAGAGTTAATGTAATGTGTTTTTTAGTTAATGTAATGTCGTTTTCCATTTGGGGGAGCGTGTTTTTGTATTGGGGGGAGGTGAACAAGTCATCCGATTTGGGGGGAGTTGACTCGTATTGGAGGGGAGTGTTTTTATATGGGGGATGTACTCATATTAGGGGGTGTCATTTGCACTTCAGGGCCTCCGTAGATTTCGGACTCAGCTGAAGCAAGTAGCTGTTTTACCGAATGGAAATATTCCAAGTACTTTAGGTTGACAAGAACATGAATGAAAAGTGTAAGCAATGTCCTGGGGAGAAAAAACGATATGTGGCTGCGGCTAGCACAAGTGACCTACTGAAGCACCTCACAAGGCAGCTTCGACGAACATTTTGGACATGGACAGATGATCAACGTTAACGTAATCAACCACGTCACCAAAGAGCGCTTGGTTTGCATTCGTTTTCAACAAACAACATACTACGTTGCTCTGATTGGTTGGGTATATCCAATTGAGCAAAGAGGCATTTTTTTTTTGAGTTCGGTTGAAACATGCCCCTTACTCACAGCCCAACGGAGGAGTTTCAGACTCATATTCTGACTACAATTATGAGTATGACAATGTCAAGCTACCGAAGACGCAGCAGGTGCTGAAGTAACGGTAGCTGCTACTGCTGTAAGCACAAGTGACTTGGCGGCTGGTTGGTCAACGAAGCAGGTGTCAACGATAGGCTACGCCTGGCATTTATTCAGTATATTGCTCTTGTAAATGCGCCAGATTGGTGCCAATCATTTGTCATGTCTACATTGTAATGCACAACTTTGCCTCCTTGTTATAAAACAACGTGCATCCAAACAACTTTAGCCAATGCGACCTCTTATGTCAGTGTTGCTTTACAAATACTAGCCTACCATATAGAATAACACTATAATAATAGCATTTCGGATTATCAAAAATGGTTAAGTGTGTGCGTGTGTGTGTTGTCATGTAGGTTATAGACTGATTGTCTTGGTTTGCATCCATGAAATAGGTACTATAATCTTATATCTACGGCCAGTAGCGGCCTGCCATCGGTAGTGCATGTTTATTTTACATGAAGCTCCCAATTTTTGTTTCCGCTCTAATCAGCCAAAAACTTTTGCTATGCGCGCTCACATTAACTGTGGAACTCCCTACTAGCATCACATCAAACCCAGAATGTACATGCATTAGCAGGGCACTGTGGTTGCGTATACGGGGGCCGGTTCTGGTGGGCCGGTCTGGATCAAAGTCCAGGGCCTATTTTTACTCCCAGTCCGTCCCTGCCTACTGCATATTGAGCAAATTTAGATTGGTATTGCGCAACAATCGCGAGATGGAGACCCCCCCGCATATTGACGTGTATTTCGCACACTGCTTATAATGAAGTCATTCCTGGGTCTGACTTGTGTTTGGCTGCTATTGTTTTGCTAATAAACACTGGTATTACTGTATATTTTCGGATCATTGCTTTATCTCAATATCTTTTCCCCAAAAGTTTTAAAGAGAAACTTCTGTTAAATGTCTAATTTAGTGTTCATGAAATGCAGCCTTTGGGGCCACAAGAGAATGGCAAGACACCCGGGGGGCCATTATCTCCAAGCATCACACACTCTCACATACACACAAACACTTTCACTCACACAAAAAAAACCCTCACCACATGCTCCCACACACTCATACTTACCCAGTAGCTGTCAGGTACATTTTTAATGAGCACTTGTGTGTGTGTGCACAATGTGTGTGTCTACAAATGTTTTAATGCATCCATTCAAAGAGTACATCTAAAGGTTTACAAGGATGACTTTTGGAATTTGTCCCTTAAAGTAGTTCCTCAAATTTAGATCCATTTGACAAGGTACACAAGATCCTTCTCCTGAGGCCCCAGAGGTGGCTACGTTCCAGATCACATTACTGGAATGTTTTGTTGGGACCATGGCGTCATAAAATGTGAAAGATATTTGCTGCTGGCTTTGTCATTGATCACTGGTTGGCGTCCTCAGAAGCTCTTTGCAGTGAGTAAGTCTTTATAATCCACGTGTCACCTACTTGACTGATCTTATCAGGTGTGATTGTTCTTAGTGCCATGGCACAGCCCCCGATGGAATGCTTACACATGCATGTCTTATCTAATTCTGTGACTCAATGTTCTGCTTTCATTTTAAAATTCAATGGCTTATCATTCACTTCAGGATTCAAGATTTGTCCAGTTGGATATGTAGCACTGCTGTTACTGGAGTCTGGCTGCATCCTCCCTAGGTTGATCTAATTTAATACCAATATTTTGGGGTCATTTTACTGGCATTTAAAAATGCACTATAAAGGGAAAAGTTGTGTGTGTGTGAGAGAGTGTGTGTGTCCAAACCCTTGAAGAGATTGCTGCATATTTTCTCATTTTCCAGTCCACTACAGTTGGTAATGTGAGAGTGTTGGCAATCCTCCCATGTCTCACATTATAGTTGAAACTCTTGTGTGTTAACAGCACACACAACACACACATACTGATTAACTGCATGACTAGTGTACATGTTTGATGCAAATTGTGGAGTAAGTATATTAGTAGTATTTTAATTAGAATAGTTCATCAACAGCCTTTAGGGAGTTCAAGATGTTTATGTTCTGGGTGTGAAGGGAAATGTTTGTAGCATATGTTTGTACAGCATGGGAGTGTGTGTTTGTTGCTATATTGATACATTAGTATCTGTGTGTCTGTGTGACACGGTTTCCCCTTTACCCTCCAGGGGTATAATCGAGGGAATAATAGGAGGCAAGCACTGTTTGTCACAACAGCAATTATAATATAAATCTGGGACCCAGGAGGCCATCTGTATAATTTCAATCTGTCTCTCTGGCCAACCTTGGCACACCATGTATCTTGGCAGGAGTTGTCTGCAAGACCTGAAGCAGTCAAAGTCAAAAGCTTTTTCCAGGTGCAACACAACTGCAGGCCCTGCTTGATGCTGAAAGATATGGCCACTCCCCAGGGGTGAAAGTAAGCCGGTACTGGCCGGTACGCCGTACCGGTAAGAAATGTCTTCCCGGTACGCCGTAAGAAATTACGACACACGCACAGGCCTGTCGCGACAAGGCAAGCAAAACAAGCAATTGCTTGGGGCGCCGAGCTGGCTTTGGGCCCCAAGACAACGACTGGTTAAGAATAAAATGCAACGACAAACTGTGTGAGCACCCCTTTGATAGTCAATGCAGTAAAGTGCAATGACACTGTTATCGGGATCCCCCTCAAGGGGCCCCTCTCATGATCTGTGCGGCTGGCAAAATACAAAACCTCGTCGGTCGGCAGTCATCATGAAGCGGAATTATCAAAAACAGATACAGGTGGGTTAAAGAGTGATACTAGAGTGATAAGAAGTCCTAGTGAATGCTTGATAAGTAGACTATAATACAGTAAATAAACAAATAAATACATTATAAATAATTAAGCTAAGTGAAATTTTCGGCGTGCGCATTAAACCTGTATCATAGTACCACCAACAAATAACAACCAATTTCCCCCCATGCCACTCACTGTATATGACAGGCTCACTTACACAAGCACTCCACCTTTAGTTCACATACACACATTAATGGCTACATTCACACACTCCATACAAATAAATTAATCAGTCTCTCTCACAGCGACTGTGCGTGTGTGTGAGTGCAAGGAAGTGGGTAAGTATGTCTGTGCAAGTGAATGTGTGTGTGCATTTGAGTGTGTGTGTGTGTGTCCTTAGCACCGGTTACTCAGCCAGGTGAGTGCCCAGTCATGCTGGCAGGGAGCGGCTGTTGGAAAAGATTGGCATTCTAGTCAGTCCATTGAAGCTGACAAACCAATTTGGAGGCATGATGCTCCGGCTCTGTGTGCCCAAATGCCCCCTGCGGAGGATGAACTGGGAGAGAGGAAACTCCAACCCTTTTCTTATAATTTATTGGGCATTCTGTCCATAGTAAAAGGAGATTTGTTGAGAATCTGTATTTTTCTGAAGCTTAATAATTTGATATTGATTTGAGCTAGCTACTGTCATTGTGGTTGCCATATGACAGGGGTGGACAAGTAACTTTGGCCTCAGGCCAGTTTTCTTCCAAGCCATTAGATGGTGGGCCAGAACTAAGGCTAATTTAATAAAATGTCGAAAAATACTTACAAAAAATGCACGTGGAAACTGCGACCGACTGTTACAGAGTATCTTCTTGTCACTGCCGTGAGATTCACGCATTTCAGCCCTTTCTCCCGCTCTCACACAAAACCTTGTATTTCTCACGCATTTCAACCATTTCTCACACTGTTAAATAAGGGATAACTTGTCCCGCTATATACAATTAATGGAAGAGGCGCAGGCATACTGAGATGATAGTTGTCTCGTGTTATACAGAGTAAAAAGCCAATCAGAAAACATCACCAGCACCCATCTATACACGCCTAGACTTTTGTGCTCAATGACAACCACTTAAAAAAGCACAACATCTCCATCCAATCCAGTCCATACAGAGTTCACACAAGACACAAGTCACAAGTTCACAACTGGAAGAGGGTCAAGGAGAATCTTCAACAGTGTGAAACACTGACAGCTGGTATGCTGCTTGCTGCAGAGGAGGCACGGAAAGATAAAAAACCTGCTCATCCAAATACGTGGGATGGATCTTGTTGTCGTAGAGGCAATGTACCATTTCAGATATAACTGAAATTATATGCTATTTCTGTGACATATGATAAAGAACAAAAAAGACTCCGGAAGGTGCTCAAGCTCTTGAAGTGAAATGTCATTTCAGAAATGTGTAGTTGAAACCGAAAGAATTAACATCTCCTCTTACAAGTCTTGTTCCTTAAAAGTGAGATTCCAAAAGTCCTATTATTTTCCGATGTTATCAAGAAATGACTGTCTATGTTGAGGATTTGATACCACATGTAGTAGTCCAAGATGAAGTTGCCACAGCTGGATCCTCAACTTCATCATCAGAATTATCATCATCAGATAAAGACGAAACAAGAACAATTGTAACAGATGACACACGAGACAAGACTAATGTTCCATGCAGCCATGACACAAGGTGTAAACAGGTCTTAATAACTACCCCTAAACTCCCATATTGAGTCATGACTGAAAGATAGAGGGAAACTTCTTCGGGATTGACTGGATGTCACTACCCCCAGCCACTGTCGGAAATTTTAGAGAATATGTCCTGCTCCTGCTAAAAAACACAATGGGTGAAAGGGACATGCACATGTAGACTAAACAAGCTACCGTGTACAGTCATGTGCCTGTGTGTGGACTGTGATAAAACATGCCAAAGTGTAGTTGTTTTATTTAGTTAGTTTGTTTTACATGCTTGTGAAGCTGTTATAAATGTTGTCTTCCATTTCAATATGTCTAGTCTAAGTCTTCACATGCAGTATCCATAAAGTAGCCTAATGGTTTCCACTGACTTCAACATGAAGTGAAAGTGTGATGATAATGCATTTACGAGGTTGCCAATATGTACTGCATCAAAAATGTGTCAGGGATTAGCAACTTATAAAGTATTACTATTACAAAGAATATATGAATTTGAATATGAATTCATATAAACTGAGACTTTACCTGGTAGCACTAACGTTATCCGCAGCTGAGCTCTTCTTCTTTTGATGTTATGGCAGATTGCAACCAACGTTTAAGCAGCTGCGCTCAGTTTTTCCAAAGAACAGTCTTTTTATTTCCTAGTCAGTGAGAGATAAGGGTTGGTATGAGCAATTCAAAAATATGGTTAAAACTTTCCAACAAAACATACCTAAGGTTTTTTAAAGTGTATATTTTGTATTTCTGTTGTGTTCATAATATTTAATATGACATTTATACTATTTTTAACAAAAGATACAACTGACAGCCCGTTTAATTGTCAAACGGTGTAACCACAAAAAATGACAAATATCTAATATTTCACACCTCCTAGAGTTCATGCAATTGCTCTCATGAAATTAGTAGTTTATTTAGTAATATCCTATGAGAATATGTTTTATTTTATTTATTTCAGAATTTAAATTATAATTTTTTCACTCTGAATAAGAGCGTCTGCTAAATCACTAAATGTAAATGTAAATTGTACTGTGCAAGACCATATGCTGTAAACATCGTGTTTTATGTCTGTTATTTGACCATTTGAGTAAAAAGGGTTTAAACACCCATTATCACAGTGTAGTAGAGTATTAAATTATTATCCATATGAACTTTGTTGTGCAATATTAGTCTTTTAGACAAAATACTGGTTACACCAACTGACATAAATCGGTTACACCAACTGACCATAAAACGTCTACAACAAGGACAAGAAATTTACAGAGAAAATAGGCATCAAGGTAAACTGAATTGGATATTTTAATATACGTTCTTTTAATATATACTCATTCATCATATTCTATATCAAAAATAATTTTATAACATCAATAAGGAAACAGGATTAACTTTCTATAACATTTAATTTCAGTTCTCATACCATTTCTGTCTATACCCATTGTTTTCTTAGAGAGAGAATAAAAGTGAGATAAAGACTGGGTATGATCATTTCTTAACAACCATGAAGAAACAGGATTAAATTGTGTTGTGATTTTTCTCTGTAATTTAAATTTGTAAAGTAACAGCCATTGTTTTCAAAAGAGAGAGAGTATGTGTGTGTGCGTGCCTGTGTCTGCATGTGTGCGTGCTGTTGTGTGTGCACTTTATGTGATCTTGTATTAAGAAATGTGAGCTTTTTAATCAAGCAAAACTTTTTGGTTAAAAGTTTTGACGGTTACACCACTTAGACATTTTTGCCATTATCCTCCAGTTACTCTCTCAAAATTGATTACAACCAAACTCTTTAAAATATGGCCTCAAACTTAACTGAGGCTTTTCACTATTCCCTCTTGCAGGGGAAATGAAAAGACAACCGTTTCACTGTACACTTCAGTTTTTGTATTTTGAATTGTAAATCAGCACCAACAAATGTATGATTTTAAATGTATGCAATCTTCATAAATTATAAGTAGGCATTTTCATATAAAATATACAGAAATATCAGTTGAAAAAATTACAGTTAATAACGGACCCATCTGAAACCGACGCAAGCAAGCACACCCTACAATTTCCCCAGAAATTGTACCCTGTAGTTTAATATCATTACTGTTATTGGATGTAAAATGTCTGTTTGTGTGGCATGAGGTTTTGGTCCTGATGGACCGCAGCCTTCTGCCGGAGGGGAGTGACTGAAACAGGGAGTGACCAGGGTGGGAGGAGTCCGCCACAATCTTCTTCGCTCGCCTTAGGGTCCTCGAGGTGTGCAGGTCTTCAATGGAAGGCGGTTGCAGCCAATCACCTTCTCCGCAGTGCGGATGATACGCTGCAGCCTGCTCTTGTCCTTGGCAGTGGCAGCAGCGTACCAGATGGTGATGGAGGAGGTGAGGATGGACTCAATGATGGCTGTGTAGAAGTGCACCATCATTGTCTTTGGCAGGTTGAATTTCTTCAGCTGCCGCAGTAAGTACATCCTCTGTTGTGCTTTCTTGGTGAGGGAGCTGATGTTCAGTTCCCACTTGAGGTCCTGGGAGAGGATAGTGCCCAGGAAGCGGAAGGACTCCACAGTGTTGACTGGGGAGTCACACAGAGTGATGGGGGTGAGTGGGGCTGTGTTCTTCCTGAAGTCCACAATCATCTCCACTGTCTTGAGAGCATTGAGCTCTAGGTTGTTCTGGCTGCACCAGGTCACCAGGTTGTCCGCTTCCCACCTATAGTCAGACTCGTCTCCACCAGAGATGAGCCCAATGAGGGTGGTGTCATCCGCAAACTTCAGGAGTTTGACGGACGGATGACTGGAGGTGCAGCTGTTGGTGTACAGGGAGAAGAGCAGAGGAGAAAGGACGCAGCCCTGGGGAGATCGGGTGCTGATGGACCGGGAATCAGAGACTTGTGTTCCCAGCTTAACGCACTGCTTCCTGTCAGACAGGAAGTCTGTGATCCACCTGCAGGTGGAATCAGGCACGTTCAGCTGGGAGAGCTTGTCCTGAAGCAGGGCGGGGATGATGGTATTAAAGGCAGAGCTGATATCCACAAACAGGATCCTGGCGTAGGATGCTGGGGAGTCCAGGTGCTGTAGGGTGAAGTGGAGGGCCATATTAACTGCATCATCCACAGACCTGTTGGCTCTGTAGGCAAACTGCAAGGGGTCCAGTAGAGGGTCTGTGATGGATTTAAGGTGTGCCAGCACCAGGCGCTCAAAACACTTCATTACCACAGAGGTCAGGGCGACGGGTCTGTAGTCATTATGTCCAGTTGACACAGGCTGGCACATGGCATGTCTCCAGGGAGGTGTTGAAGATGTAAGTTAATGAGGAAGATAGGTGAAACAGTGGCTGTCTGAAGATGTTTGCCAAATCATATATAATTAGATTTGTTACCTGAACCACAAAGAGTTTACAATAACGTCCAAAAGAAAACACACAACTTGTGTAAATTATGCAAAGAGACGCTCACTGAGACGGCTAGGACTAGACCTATATCAAACTTTTACCGGAAATTAAACAAAATATCAAAATAAGGTAAGCTATCCATAAGTAGCAAAGCTAGCTAGGCTAACGTTTGCAATCCGCCTCAGTACCAAAACTCTTCAAGGGGTCATTGACTGATTTTATAGGGTAATTTACACTGTTCCCATAGGCCCCGTCACACCATAACGTTCTGATCAACGTTCTCTGAACGTTCTAATCGTTCAATTTAGAACATTTTAGGGTGGGGTGGACACATCTGGTGTGCGACTAATGTATGACTAGCGTGGGACTGAAGAAAAAGTTTATAATTTTTATTAGTTTTTCAATTTTTTGGGAAGGGACCAGTTAGGACCTTAGAATCGTCCTAACTTTTCCCCCCTATTTGGCTCCCCTGAGGGTATGTAACATTAGTTGGGCTGAAAATGGCCCAGGTGCGGTTCTATGTGCCCCTAATGCAACCCTGTGAAATAGCCCAAGAATGAAACAAGAGGTTTTCTCCCTTTTATGGTATGCTCATGAATATATAGATGCGCTCTGATTGGTTGGTTTACAACAAGCGAAACTGCGGAGCATAGACGCAAGACAGCTCAACATGCATCGGGAATTGTAGATTTACATGACAACACAGGTTATTTATTCGAATGAAACACAGTCAGGAAAATGAAATAACTTTAACTTTAGCCCCATTGTCAATAAACTAAATTATCACACATTCTACCTATGCTAGATACAGGAGACGTTATCATAGCTAATAACTGTTAGCGACAAAATCATATTTACAGCTTGCGGTTGTGATAAGCATACGGTCAGAACAGTACGTCTTTTCAGCAACAGCGGTTTAGCAAATCCTGCTTTAAATTGTCCAAGGTTTTCAAAACTGTCTTTGGTGAAATAGTTCGGACAAATGAACAATTGAGTGTTGAATTACCAATTATTAATTATCAATTATCTCAGAGCAGTGGAAGTACACATTTTTTATTTAATCTTTATTTAACCAGGCAGAATCATTTAAGAACAAAATTCTTATTTACAAAGATGGCCTGGCAAAAAGCAGAAGCTGTTTGAGGGTGAGGGGAAGGGGGCTATGGAAGAAAAATCAGGTTAAAAAGCACAACGACACACAACCAAGCAGTACAACATAGAAAAAGAAAAGCAGGTCTTAACTTGTGTCTTAGCGATGATTGTAATGAGCCAGGCCACATAAAGCTATGTAGCTAATGATGAATATAAAGTTATTTGACATCAATGTTAACTCATGTCAGCTGCATACCTCTCCCGACTTAATCATGCTAAGTTAAAGACTGCGGTACCGCGCTCCTTCACTTGGGTGAGAGAGATGTGAAAGCAGAAACCGAGTAGGCTACTAATGTGCCTCTAAAAAATATAACATTAAATAGGCTGTTTTGCCTGGCCATAAGCACACAACATTACTTTAAGAGTGCACATTTTTTGTTCAAATACACCAGGGGTGTCAAACTCATTTTCACCGAGGGCCACATCAGCATTATGGTTGCCGTCAAAGGGCCAGTTGTAACTACGATGTAACGTCAGTAACGATGTAAAAACATAGGGCCTATTATGCTGCAATTGAAGTCCGCCTTTTAATTCTTGGACAATCTGCTGTTTTTCTTGGAGGATACATGTGCATATTTTTCTCTGTTTGGTGACAAAATGCAAGCGCGCATTGCGTGTGAGCAAAACTTTTTTTGCCCTTCATTTGAACGCAGAACAGCTTTTTGAGCTTTATGTAAAATAAACATTGCCGTTTTCCAATTGGTAAAACCTTGTCTAATGAAGGTGATGTCTTCATCATTTCTGGCTCCAAATTGTTGACAAGGGAAGCAGAAACATGCTAGCTTGGCTGAGTACTCTAACCAAGTTCGAGAGCGATACCAACTTGGGTTGAATGCCCGAGGACCTTGGCTGAAAATGCACATGGGGTACGTTCGCAGAACCGGCTGCATTGGAGTGCTGTCATTCAAACCATGCTCGCCTTCACCCAGTTAAACTTTGCGTTTAACACTGATGTGCATACACTGCTTTCTAGAGGCGGGATGTCGTCACTTTGCCGTAACACAATCGAAATGCATGGTGAGAGATGTCGTTTATGATCAATGCACGCTGTTAAGCAGCGTAGACTTATTTCAATAGCCCATTAAGCTTCCGCGGGCCATATAAAATGACGTGGCGGGCCACATTTGGCCCACGGGCCTTGAGTTTGACACCTGTGAAATACACAGTTACAGATCAAATCTAACTTTTCACTAAACCCTAATGCTTGTGTATTTTGAGTGGTCTGGTCTTGACCTGGTCTCGCCCTAGCCTGGTCCTAACCAGACTCGTACATTTCATTTGTTCAGAGAGTCTGGGCTCGATCCATTGACAAGCGTTAACTTCCTTGAAGGTGGGTAATCTGTTGAAGTTTAAAACGATTGGATCTGCCCAGAGCCACTCTGGATCTGGCATAACCAATCGCTAGCGTTCGCCTTAGCCAACTCCTTCACCACTAACAAAGCTAGCTGGAAAATCAAACATACCCTGTGCGGATCAAAGATTGTTCTTGCTTCGTCTTTAACGTCTGGATATTCGGCAGCGTTGCCACAACGGACCGAATGGCTTCGCTTGCATCGTTCTCCGCCGCCATTACCGAACTACAACTCAAACTAGCGCTGACATCAACATCTCAGCCACTCCCTCTGTTCTCTGATTGGACCGGTAAAAAGTTTACAGAGACATCTGACTAATATATCTAAAGCCCAGACGCAGTACAGAAGGAAAAGGAAAATTGAGCGGAAGTACGTAGGAGGGCAGAGCCAGGCTAGTCTCGCCCTGCCTTGGTCTTGGTCTTGACTCGGTCTCAACCCCTCAAAGTCTTGGTCTTGTCTCGGTCTTGATACACTCTGGTCTTGGTCATAACCAGGCCCAAACGTAATACGCAGGGCCGAATTCTGACGAAAACCCGCACATTTTTTAGTAGAACGCATTGGTCTGAGGCAAAATGTAAAAACACTTTTCAACTCATATTACGTCTCTATTATTAAAACGTTTGCCAAAAATGCTAAGAATTGAAAAGTAAACATTTATCGACCCAAATTACAGCAATAGACAGGGCCAGGGAGTTTTCAGACGATCTTTATGAGGATGGATCAATACTTTTTTGCGAGGCTGTCAACATTCAATCAACCATATTTGCCGTCAAACTGTTGTGGAACATCTTCGGTCGCTCCGACATAAGAACAGGAAGGCTAGCGGAATTGAACTGCAGAAAATGTGAAAAAAATCTGCGTATTACATTTGGGCCTGGTCATGACTTGGTTTTGGTGGTCTTGACTACAACACTGATACATTTTATGAATTTACTGTGTCAGTGTCACTGTCACATAACCGATCGTCTTAGGCCTACATTCCATTCACCTCGCTAGTCTACTAAGATTTACTTCAGCGAGGCTACTGCTGAGACGACAGTAGGCTACACATAGGCCGATAATTTGGTTCGTGAAAATCTTGATATTGATTTGGGGACAATGACATGGCTAGCTGTGTTCTTGTTTAACTTACTGTCAAATTATATTTACTATTCAGAGAATTTGTCAACTTTGATGCGGTCATCTCACATCCCATTCACGATTCAACTCGCTACTTCAGGTAGCGACAGTAGCCTAGTATATGGCCGATAGTCCTTTGTCCTTTGTTCATGAAAATCTTGATATTGATCTGGGGACAATGACATGGCTGGCCAGCCAGCTCGTCTTCTTGTCAAACATACTGTCAAATTATAGTTACTGTTCCCTGTTCTATTCCCTTTGAATCTTGCTAGCATTACATTATCTTTCTGGCTAATAGCTCAGCTAAAGGAAAGCCAGTGTTGGTTCTATGAGCTGAGTGGACAAGAAATAGTGGCTCCACAATAATTGGGTAACGTTGAAAAACTAGATTTACACCTACACCTACAGAGGGTTCTCGAGTTTTATCATATGCTGGGTGTGAGATTCCCATACCTGTCAACGTTTGGGTAAAGATTCAGACTATGGCTGTTTGAAGGGCAGGGCCGGAAAAATTACAAGGGCTCCTACTGCACGATATACGCCCCCACCAGTGTAAAAATGGGAATTCATATTTTAGTTTGCGAAAGTACTATTTCACCACAATTAGTTTAAAAAAAAAATTCTGGGGGGCTTGTTATTTGCTTTTAGCCAAACTGAACAAAACAGGTTTAAACCAGAATTTTCTTTTTTTTAAACCAATGTAAAAATGCACTTGAAACAAATGACATGGTAGTTTCCCTTTTTTAACTGCCCACGGACACTCTGCGCATCTCTAACAGAGGTGCAGGGACCTCTCAGCAAGAGCTATGGGATAATTGAGAGACACAGCAGGTGATTGGCTCTGACAGCCATCAATCACTCAAATTCAACAGGATAGGCGTTGGACTACTTTGCTGGCATGTTTGGCAGCAGGTCCGATCAGTTGCATCTTGTCATAACCATGTAGTGCTCCTATCTGTCCCATTTGGGTAGAGCGAACCCTGGAGCACTGACAGGCACTTGCAGATCCAGCTCGAAGTACTTGTTACAGTCTGTATCGGTGAGGCACAATTGAATAATCTCAAAGTAGCCGGTCTACATTTCCTGTCTCATTCCCCAGCCTGCATCGAGCTCTCCCATTCCATACTGCCCAGACCATTGTTTGTTTTCCATTGAACAGATTGCAGTGATAATAGTCACATGTGGATAGCAACTAAGATTGTAGAGGGAGTCTCTCAGGCTGTAAGGGTGAGCGTAGACCATATCCAGCATCCTAATAGAGTCTGGGACACCACTCAGCACGTCAACACCGCCCTGTCACACAAATGATTTGTTAAAACAACAATGACTGTGTGTGCGCAGTATGACCTGGGCACCTTAGACAACATGACTGGGGTGAGGAGTGGGGCAAGATGGGGAACAGTTGTGAGGGGTGAACAGAGTGAGAGGCCGAGAGGAGGGAGTGGTGAGAGAGACTGGGAAAGAAGGGGAGCTGGAGGAGAGGTTAGGGGAGGGAGAGAGTAAGTAGAGGGAGGAGTGGGGAAGGATATATCAAGGTTGAGGGAGAGGGAGGGAAAAGAGATTGTCTTATTACTAGATGTGTCTGCCATCTCGTCATGGGGAGAGAGGGGGGAGGGGAGTAAGAGCGAGCCAGGAAAGAGATACGGGGTGATGGGCGATAATTTTGTGAATATATTTTAAGAGGCATACAGTATAAAATTGTAACCTGTTGAATAGAAATTAAATCAGCTCGCAAAATTTGGATTGTGAAGTGAAGTGTATTTTCTCTTTTAAAGACCTGCATCTGTAAGAGCAGCAGCTACACAATGAGGGGGTTAGAGGAGAACAAGACAAACGAACATAAAACTAAAAGAACTCTTAAAGAAGAGTAAGAGACAGGGAGGGGCTAAAGGGAAATAGTAGGAAGGAGATGGAAGGAGGGCTGACCGTAATAGATGAGAGAAAGAGATGCTGTCAGAGGCCTGGATGAGAAGGTGAGGGTGGAGGTCAGAGGTCAGAAGTGAGAGGTGAGGCCAGGTGGAGTGATGGAGACACAGATCCTGTAGGACAGATCCTGCATAAAAAATGCCTAACACACAGACGTGCGCAAATGTGTTGGTACACTTACAGATAATTGAAATAGCGCTTGAATCCTCCTGAAAAGAAATATTAAATGTTATAGCATCATGTGTAGTTGCATATATTTGGTATGTCATAGAATAAAGCAAAGAAGCTGTGAAAAGAGATTAATTATTGCTCATTCTACAAAGATAGTCTAAAATGGCCTGGACACATTTGTTGGTACCCCTTAGAAAATATTTTCCAGATCAATTAGCTTCTTTAATTAGTGTCACACGTTTCCAATCTTGTAATCATGCATTCAGCCTATTTAAATGGAGGAAAGTAGCCACTGTGCCGTTTTTTATCATAGTGTGCACCACACTGAACATTGACCAGAGAAAGCAAAAGAGAGAGTTGTCAAAGAAAATCAGAGAGAAAATAATAGACAAGCGTGGTAAAGGTAAAGGCTACAAGACCATCTCCAAGCAGCATGATGTTCCTGTGACAGCAGTTGCAATTATTATTAAGAAGTTCAAGGTCCATGGAACTGTAGCTAACATCTCTGTGCGTGGCTGCAAAGAGGAAAATTTACCCCAGATTGAACAGAAGGATTGTGAAAATGGTAGGAAAAGAACCAAGGATAACTGAAGAGAAACATGCTGAACTCCAAGCTGAAGGTACGTCAGTTTCTGATTGCACCATCCGTCGCTTTTTGAGCTAATGTGGCATCCATGGAAGAAGACCTAGGAGGCCTCCATTTTTTAAAGAAAAACATAAAAAACAGAATTGAATTTGCTAAAATGCATATTGACAAGCCACAATCTTTCTGGGAAATTGACCTTTGGACAGATGAGTCAAAACTGGAGATTTTTGGCAAATCAGCTCTATGTTCCAAATAAATAAAAAAAAGAACACCATACCTACAGTAAGACATGGTAGAGGCTCTTTTTTGTTTTGGGGATGCTTTGCTGCATCTGGCAA